>NW_010389240.1:0-24740 GCF_000710305.1 Buceros rhinoceros silvestris
GCGCCACGCTCTGGTCAAACACCACGCGTGTGATTCCAGCACTTCGGAACGCTCCCGGGCCTGCACCAAACAACCGCCCAGGAGGGCACACGTGGCCCCGTTGTCTGTGGCACCCAAAATGTCACAGAGCTTTGTTCCAGGGATTCCAGCACTTCGGAACGCTCCCGGGCCTGCACCAAACAACCGCCCAGGAGGGCACACGTGGCCCCGTTGTCTGTGGCACCCAAAATGTCACAGAGCTTTGTTCCAGGCTTTTCGTGCACAACAGATTGCTGAGCGCTGAGGAACACACGCTGTGAAGATGAACCGCAGCGTGCCCGCCTCACTGATATAAGGGGGAATCTCCCACTTAGAGACACCAAGAGGGTCACTCACCAGTGCCGGGGTGGCACTCTCTCCATCCCAGGGAGATAAGCTAGATCGGTGTCCTGATCCGAGGGGAGTCCCGGGAAGTCTCCTCAACTGGTGTCCCAACCCGAGCGGAGAGTCCCCGAAGGTATTACCTACTGCTCGGAGGAGAACCAACTCCTCACGGTTCTCCGGCAGGGCTCGCTCCCTTTATCCCCTGGTCACTGCGAGCTGGGGGTATTTTCAAGCCCACACAGCCGGGAGACAGCTAAGGGAGCCCAGGCTGCGAGGCGCCAGATAGCCCTGGGGGGTGGCACCTGGTGGCTATGGGGCTCTGTGCAAGCAGTCAGGGGGGTTGCCCTGCCACACTGTCCTGCACAAAATTTCCTTTTGGGTGCCAGCACAGCTTAGGAATCTCCTGTTAGTTGCCATCTGAACTACAGCTGCTTTGCCATGACTTTATACACCGAAGGAAAAGAAGGCGTACTCGTGGACGTGTGGAATCCTTCTGCAGGTGTGCTATGATTTTGAATGCTGCATTTTTCTGAAGTGGGACAGTGGTTATGGTGGGTTGACCTTGAGTGGTGGCAAGATGCCCAGCCAGCTGCTCTCTCACTCCCTCAAACAGACACGACTTGGGAGAAATTAATTTATTTAATTCATCAGTCTGTGATGAAAGCGAACAGTTGAAATGTTTTATTCTGCTTTGTGTACTCTCAGACCCAGATTTTGAAGGGACGTTTTACGAAGAGGCCCTCCTAAACTTTATTCAAGTTCAATGGAAGAGGAAGGAAACAAATGGCAGCTACAGCAGAAGCCTGGAATCCTGGATCTAAAATACAGGTACAGTTGGGCAATAACTAGCTTTATAAAAGCTGTGATAAGCATGGTAGCACAACCTTCAAAACTGGGCTTTTGTAGTGCTTTTTTCAGCATTCAGTATGTTTCTACATTTCTAACCTATTTTTTGTGTTCAGCTGGGCACACACTGGGCAGCTTCTTGGCGATAACTTGATATTCGGTTCCACTTATGCTGTTGTTTCAGTGAAGAAACCTTATGGGTCATCAGCCCCTGACTGTAGTTTGAAGGATAATTTCCTTTGTGCATCTTCAGATGGTGGGGAAAGGCTCAGAGGTTTTGCATTGCAGAGCTCCACCTTATTTGTCAGGTTTTCTGATTAATACAGTAATACAGTAAAAGTAGACGATTGCAAAAGCAGTGTAGGGCTTCTCAAGTAATTTTTCTCATCACATCAGTATTTCAAGTTAATAAAGAAATAAATCTTCATTACAAACAGAGATCTTGAAAACTTAAGTTCAGTTTTCTCTGCACTGTTTTACCATCGCTGGCTTCAATTTCAAACCGAAGTCTTTCAGTGGTTTCAAAACCAGCCGTTCCCGTTAGACAATAGTTGGTCCTGACGGAGCTGCTTTGCTTGTCTTCTTTCTCCCCTTCCACCCAAACGTATTTCTGTCAAGACAAAACATCATTTTGTTCAGCCCTCTGAGCAACTTATTTTCAGCTTTCAACAGTTATTGGCCTCTTTGAAATGCTTTGCAATACTACCATAAATCTTGGAGTGGAAATAGCTCAAAAATCTGCAAGGATTTCTTTCAAGTAGTTAATTTATTTCACCATTAACAAATACTTTTGCAAGGCAGAGCAACCTATTATGTTAAAGTCCTTTGGGAACAACTTGAATGGCTCCAGAGTTAACGTCCGTTTAAGAACACGGGTCCATTTCATTCGATCTATAAAATGAAGGGGGGGTTCTGTGTTATAATAATATACAAGACAAACTGCTTTTATTATGTGTTCGAACATAAAATTGTTGAACATTTTCCAGTGTCAGCTGTGTAGTGGTTTTTATAGAGAGTATCATTCTCTTGAAGAACAAGGGAATATAAAATAATTTTAAGATTATTAAGCTCAATGCCATGGCTGCAGGGAAGGGGCTGCCTTAGTGTCTGAATAACTCACATTAGCAGTGCTTGGTTTGCCTCCTACCTTGCCTGCTTTCGCTTCTGTTTTCTTTCCTGTCTTTAATCAGTTTAGACTGTTACAAAATACACAGATACGAGTTTCAACAGCTGCCAGAACAAGTACATCCTCTAGTTCACCCTTGTCGAGTACCAGTGCTGAATTAGCGGTTTGAATTCATGTGTTGCTGTCCAATACCTCTGTTTCCTTGCCTCAGTTTATCAACAATGTTTTGCAAATTCTTCAAGATACAAAACGAATCTGTTTTGTGACATGTTTAACAATAGCAGCCCAGCTACAAAGGTGGTGAAGAAATGAAGTTCAAGGCATTGCCTTGAGCCAGAGGAGATTTAGAGATATCCACATGCTGAGTGGATATACTTAAGGAATAAAGCAAAGAATAAAGAATACTTGGAATATACTATAATACTTGGAGTATATCCGAGTGAATATACTTTAAAAGTCTGTAAGTTGGTCCATTAACAGAAGTCCATGTGCAAAAGACTAATTATGAAATTTGATACCTACATTAATACAAAACAGCATCACCCATCCAGCTGAACGTCTATTCTCTCACAGTTATAGAAACATTTTTTTCTTACCATGGCAGTTTAAAATATTTTCCCTTATGGCTAGAATAAAATACTGGTCCCGTAACTAATCAAGTTTATACAATAGCAAGACCAGTTTAATGGAACTAACTCATCTTTTACACATCTGAATTCCTTGGATAAACCCTTATTCTCAGAGAAAACCTTAGAAGTTCAGATTTTGTGCTATTTCCTTGGAAAGTTGCTTAGTATTTTCTTGCGTATTTCCTTCTCGTTCCTCAGTGTAAGCCTAACGATGCTGAATTTTAATTCTGTTTTCTATATTTTGCTGGTGTGGATCAGAAAGTCCTCTATGCCAGCCTCTTCAGGCCCAGAACTGGTGTTGGGTTCATGAAGAGCAAATGGGCTAGACAGCTTTCCTGCTAGATGTCCTTTAGAAGATGTCAAGGCTCTTGCTTCATTTTTAATGAAGAAATTATGTGCCTGTATCTCCCTCTTGTGGCAAGAAAGTATTTTGACCAGCAGTTGATACTCGGAACCATAGCAAAGGAGCTCAGCTTTTCCCGGTTTCAGAGTTGTCCATTGCCATTAATTTTCTGATGCTCCATTTGTCTGATGTTTTAACTGAACTGCTAAAGATTCTCCTAGAGGTGCAGTGAAAGCTTCAAGTTAAAATTCCGGCCAGAATTAAAACTCTGTGGGTTTACACTGTCCTGTCTCAAAAAGAAATTTAGCATTAACCAGGGTAACTCTGAACTTTTTGTTTTCTCGCACTGTATGCAGTTCCAGCTTTTAAGGTTCAGTTAATATGAAGACCTCCATTGTCTCACAGAAAGGAGAGTTTATGAGCTCTGTGTCATGCTTGACAAAGCCCTGCTGTCCTGTTTCTGGAGCAAGGTGGTTTGTATGCAGGTTACTCTAATATTCCTGCAGTGTTCCTCCCAGGACATCTGTTTCCATGGTTGCCGTATCAAATACCAAGTCAGGTTCTATGCACCTGCAGCACAGATGTATTAAAGCTTCAAAAAGCTGATCTCAGATACCTAAGAAAAACCCTTTAAAATCTGGCTTTGTTTTGTTCTTAAACGTTTTGGTTTGGTTTATTTTAATTTTAACTTCTGGTTTTGAAGTCCTGAAGATTCAGTAGTCTATTAGTTCACAAGACCCATCAGTTATGGCTTGATTCTCTAGCAGTTTTTGCACATTAAGTAGTCCAAAGTGCTTACCTGTGTAAGTGGAGGAGTATAATTTTTCTGAAGAACGGCAGGCATCACCTCAGCGCTTAAGGAGCCTTCAGGAAAACTGAGGACCCTGCCTCAGGGTATAGTGGTAGGTAGTGGCAACTTCTAGAGCAGATCCAGGCGTATAAGAAGCTGTCTAAGGAAGTAATTGAGAGCTGTTCCGAAAAGCCCCTGTTCCCCAGGCAAACACGGCTCACAGTTTCTACATACGTATCACATCCCCTAAGAGGCTGGACATGAACACAAGGCACAGCAAAGACATGAAGCAATAGAGATGTCTGTTCAAAGTGTGCTCCTTGAAGTGTAACCTGCCTTTGGAAAAACAAACCAGGTCTTGACAAATCACTCCTGTGTAGCTGAATATAAAGAGTCACCGAAGATGATGGAATGTTTGCGAGTGCCATGTCTGTCAAAGCTGTTGTGGAACCTGGAAGTATTTAGTTTGGAAGGAAGCAAAGGCACGGGTCTGCCCTTCAAACATGAGACTGGTTAGCATGCGGAATTAATCAGAAGCAAACTCTTAGATAAATAACATCAGTCCTTGTAGGTCAGTGATTAGGACAGAGTTACCACATATCCAGAGTGGCCAGTGCAGCCTCTCTTTTCAAAATATCAAAGTCTTTGGGGTGTGGTTTCATTCCAGACTTTAGAAGCCACACAACAAACAAGGGAAAATGTCCTCTGACTGCGGGCTAAAGCGTTTGCTGTCTCTGTTTCTCTAGCTGCAGTCCTAAAGGACTCAGACTCTCCAGTTCTCTTATTGCCTGAGAAAAGATTGGTCCTCATATGCTGTAGCCTGACCCAGAAGAGATGCTCCAGGGAACCACCTCTGGCATTGTGGTGTTGGGGCTTTTGAACTATGTGAGATAAGGAGCATCCCCTGAAAGAAAGGGAGACGGGCGTCAAATCTCTCTTCTGTCTTACTACAGCAGAGACAAGAGTCTGAAGTCTCTGTGTCCCGGATGGATGCCTCAACCATACAGCTATGAAGTAGACAAATGTCGTCTTGTCTGGTGAACAACTGTCATGGGAAGAACAGCTTTTAACAGAAGAGGCTGCTAATGAGCAAGCACAGGACTCCTAGTCTGGTAGTTAAGGGCATTTCACAACTCTAAGCGCCACTTGCTTGATGTCAGACAAAGTGGAAACAAGATGAATGCCTACAAGGAAAACGATCTTATCTGCGGTCAGACACAAAAGATTTGCAGTCTTGTCAAAAAAAGAGGGGGAAAAATGTAACGTTGTGTGAAATCAGATATACCTGGTTTGAGAACTGAGATTTCGGGTATTGGGCATTGCAGGTAAGAGAGACAAGGTAATATCTAAGTTAGTGTGAGATCATGGACTGGGTGTGAGCTACACTGTGAGCAGTTTAGGTGTTTCAGGGATCAGAACTCTCACTTTCTGAGGACGTTACACTTCTATGAATCAGGGCTTTCATAAGCCTGATTACTTAGCAGCTATTACAAGCATTCTTATGACAACTAATTTCTCATCCTTTTCGTCTGTAAAATATGTGAGAAAAACCATTCTGATTAGGAGACCACAAAATATTAATCTAAATTACCAGTTTTAGTTTGACTTGTGTGGAAAACTTTTGGATCCTGTCAGTTTGTCCCCATTCACAGCCTGGTAACAGGTTACTTCCTTGTATTTTGTCCCTGGTGAGTTCCACTTTCTGATTCTTTCACACAAAAAGGGTGTTTGAAATACCATTTGAAAGGCAGTAAAAGATGCCTAAAAAGAAAAAGAATCAGGAAGTGGGCTTATGCTAGTTCTCAGAGCAGGGCAGTATGCCAGATGGGGGTTACTAGAGGGACAGAGTCATAAAAAAATGATGTAGCACTTATATAAATCAGTCTAGATGTTGAACTGTGCATAACTTTTCTTTAATTGTCACTACATGGGGATTAACATTTCTTTTTAATTTGTCCTGGCAGTACTTCACCTCTGATCTAGATGTTTTATAGGAAAGTCCTCTGTTGGTGCTGTATATTTCCATAAAGCAGTGAGTTTTTTGCTAGTAAAGTTACACTGCAAGTGATCCCATCTGTGTAAAAGCCATATATTCGGTCACAAACAGCAATAAGAGTGCCAAGGAAAATGTGGATGAAAAGCTACATTGTGGCTGAAACCATAATAGAACAAGTATATTAATGTTATTTGCTTGGGAAGTTTATTCAACAATCAGTCTGATTTCGTCTTACAGAAACTATTACTGCAGATACATAAGAAAAAATTTCAGTCTGACTCTAAGATCTAAGTTAGCATTTGGAAAAGCCACGTTTGACCTCCCAGGTGGAATATGTTGACCCAGAATAACTCGCATGCAAGAAATAATACCACATTACGGCATTGCATTTTCTGCTGTTGCTTGGAGAGCTACAGAGGTGGCTCTCCGAGTTTGCGAGGCTGAACTGGTTCAACACTGGTACCTGCCTCCACTGGGTGGCAGCCCAAGCTCTCCTCAAACCCCAAAGCCATGGTTTGCTCTCTAGCTGGAAAAGCCACCATCACCCTTGCTTCTCAGCGCTCTGTAAAACTCATGAGACTTTTCTGTATATCTAGTGAGTCAGGTGTTTGCCTCTTCATCCTCAGGGACTCTCTGATTACCCCCAGCAAGATGGTCTCTCTTCTGCTAATGGCACTTCAAAATGCAGTTCCCATACTGGGTTTTAATTAGCTTGTGGCTGGTTCAAGCCAACTGTTTTTAAAATGAGGATTCCTGAAACGAACACATTCGCCATGAACACTGTACTCACAAAATTCATTGGAGACATCTAATGGGTTTAAGTAGCCTGTCTGGAAATTAAGGGGAAACCCGTGTGCTGTGTGTTGCACATAGCTTTATAATTTAAAGCTCGCGGAAGCACCACTGGAGAAAGTGGAGCTACACAGTGGTGAGAGGCAGCACTCTGACCGCAGTCCTTACTGCTGTCTGGTCAGCTGCAGGCTTTCCACCTCTCGAAGGCAAAGTCAGTTCCTTGAGGGGAAGTACTGCCCCATCCAAGCAGGAGGGGGACTGGTGTCCTCTGCTGCTCTGCCTCGCGTGTGGCTGGTGAGGGATGCACTGCAAGGATTCCTTCCTTCCAGCCAGCAAGAAATGAAGGTCACAACTGCTTCAGGTGGCAACAAACCCATAGTCTTTTCAGGATGGTAAAGAGAATCACAGTGTCCTGTCCGTGCCGCATTAAAAGTAAATTTCCTTTAGGTACCCGAAGCTTTTCTGTACTTTCTTTTGGATGCAGTTTAATTTTCTTCTCTTTCCAATAATTTTAATAAATTTTACAAAGAGTTGCTTGGGCTCACAGCATATATTACATTTTAGTCACAGTTTCACCACGGAACAGCGTAATGCAAGAAAGAAATTTTTATGGAGCTCTGGTGTACAAGCAATATTTCTTTTTTAATGGAATTTTGTTATTTCACTCTAAGATATTAAACCTGACAGGAGGTTGTAGCCATGTGAGTATTGGTCTCTCCTCCCAAGTAACAACAAATAGGACAAGAGGAAATGGCCTCGAGTTGTGCCAGGGAAGGTTTAGATGGGACATTGGGAAAAAGTTCTTCATTGAAAGTGTTGTAAAGAGGGCAGTGATGGAGTCCCCTTCCCTGGAGGTATTTAAAAGACATGTAGACGTGGTGCTGAGGGACATGGTTAAGTGGTGACTCAGCAGTGCTGGGTTAATGGTTTCACTCAGTGATCTTAAAGATCTCTTCCAACCTAAATGATTCTACGATTCTGTAAGTAACATTGGGTTATTTCAGGCCTTTTCGCAGATTCTTTTGGGAAAGACTGCACCATTTGCCTCCAGGGGATGCATAAAGGTAATGGAGCCCAGTAAACTGTGCATCACTGAAATAAGGTGCCAGTTCTGGAATCTGCCCTGGTTTGATCCCAGAACTGTGAGTCAGTGTGCTAGCAGCTTCAGAAGCTGTGTCATGCAGAAAAAGGCGTCGTGCACCACTTTTCAGTCTTTTCCATCTCATATATTCACACTCAGCACCCAAGAGATTTACAAAATCAAACCTGGGCAAAAATAACCTGGTAAAGAAGAGGATAAACTCTGAAGAACCTATCTGCACCTTAATCTAGGTCATTGATATGAAAGTTAGTGACTCAGTTGGAGAACCTAACAGTCCTTGAAATGTATTCAGTAGAGTTTATTCAGAGACTTCCACTGAAGCAGCTGTTTCATAGCAGCAAATTATATGTATGTAAATGAAAAGAAAGTTATCTTTAGCTTCACAGAATGAAATTGAATTTCTGAAATAAAATTGTTTCTTATAGAGCTGTCCTCGGGAGGTGTTTGGTTTTGGGGTTTTTTTTTGGTGGTTTTTTTTTTTTTGCTGCAGCCAAGCTATAAAGAAAACACCCTCTTGAATTAGTTTCTTTTGCAACAGATGGGAAGTATCAAAGGATTCTGCATCACTGTTGTGCCCCGTGCCTTTGATAGTGCAAGCTGAGTTAGCTCATTGTAGCCCACCAGGAAAGGTAGAGCTCTTCGCACTCACTCCGTAACTGCACAGGTTTCTCATGCCCAAAAGAGGGATACATCGTTCCTGATTTCTAGGTGTGATGCCACAAACTGTGGAAAAACTCCAGCCAGACCACGCTACAGACCATCTTCTAGTAGCAGAGGTCACCATGGACATACCACCAGTGGCTCCCTGCTGTGAATACAGAGTCTTACTGTGCAAAGCTTTTACTGAGCTCTGCAGAAGTTACCTGGGGGGTTGTGATCGCATCTCTGATGGTGATTGCTGGCAGCATTCTGAGGGAACAAGGTCTCAAACAATAGGAGGATTGTGGAGGAGTTTTCCTGAGAGTGAGATCTAGACTGTAATATTTGCTTGTAAGAGAAAGGAAAGTGAATGTAGACCTCAGCTTTATCTCTGGATATTTCAGTCACACTTGACCTATCTTCCACTCAGACAAGTGACTTAATACCTGCAATGAAATAACCAGCTGTATCACCTGGCCTCTGCCTGCATGTGTGGGGCTCTCCGTCCCTCACCTACCTCATGAAAGAGGGCTGTCAGAGTGGACTTTTGTGAAGTGCTTCACAATCCCTGCCAGGTGTGAAGCACCGTGAAGTGCTTCACAATCCCAGACGCCTAAATAGGGAGCATGGTTAGTATAGTAGTGTAACTAGAGGGACCTTCTCAGAACCATTTTTTATTAAAAAATGTCTTCTCTCTCAGCACTGTCTGTTTTAATGTTCCTGTCTTCTTTCCATTTAATCCTCATCTCACACCTTTTGTTTCTTTTCATCAGCCCTTCTGGACAGCTATTTTTGGGAAAGCTTTTTTTATATCTCTCTCTCTCCCTCGCTCTCTAACAGATACCATCACCTTTTAAAGAGCAGCCACTCCCTCCCTCAGCTAAGTACTATCTTGGCAGGCAACTGGGGAGGAGGAGTCTTCTTTAAAAGGCTTTGAAATTGTGTTGTTAAAAAATATATAAATAAACCAACAACCCTTTTAATAGGGCTTTGAACAACCATCCCTTTCATTCCCTCACGGCCTATTGTGCTTCTGGCTGTTTTGTTATTCAGTGTGCATCAAAAAAAAAAATCCAAATGTTTTCTGTTAAGCCATTAAGAGTTTATTTGGGTTGAAATAAATAAATAAATGTTGTGCTAGCAGTTGGGACTGTAAGCACCCTCACAGTTGCCTGGCAGAGGCAACCTACAGGAGGCACATCAGAAGGCCAGAATGAGCGTCGGTGAAAGACCAGAACAAAAGCATCAGCAGCATTTGTTTCTGGTTAAGTACTTTTGCATGAGCCTGACTACTGGAGTGGTTCACCCAGCTTTTATCTATTTCAAATTCACCTCGCTCCCCCCACCCCTCTCTACAGCATCGCTCTGAGCTGTAACTCAGGGTAATTACAAGGAAAAGGAGGAAGCACAGGATTTTTAAAATCTTCTTTTGTTTGTTTTTTTTTTTTTTAAAAACCACCTGATGGGAACATGTGACTGGTTGGTATCCAACATTGCTCCTGGAGTTATCGGACACCTAGCTAAATGTTTTTTGCATGCCCTGCCTAGATTTTTTTGTGCATTTAGATGCGTGCTGGGTATATTTTGTGAATAGCCAGAAAAAGCGTTTTGTTTCTTTCTTTCTTTCTACCCACTTCCACTTTTGTTTGCCAACTCTGCCTGTTGTCCCCAGAGAATTCTGCAACAGGCTGGTGACTGCAGCTAGGGCTCCTCTGTGTGCGTAATTAGTATCAGTCTTGCTTGGTCTCATTTCCCTGGTGGGGCTGTTGGGGAGAGAGAGAGGAGAGTCTTTGCCATTAAATGCATTATTAGGTTCACATCTCGCCCCCTATATGACCTATATTTGGTGAAGCAATATAAAAAGTTAAATTGCCAAAACCTTTCTCCACGAGACTGTAGTATATGTTAATTTTTAAAAAACACACATAGAGACTGCTGTTGGTATGGTTAAAGAATTAACAGATTGCAGGAGAAACTTCGGAGAACCTGGGCTTGACTTTGCTGTCTCAGTTTTGAGGCTCATAGATAAAACAATCTGATACTCCTCGTGAAGCTGAGTGGAGCCACTGACAGTCCAGACCTCAGAAAATGGAGGGAGAGGTGTCCGTCTCCAGCCAGGCTCCAAAGGAAGGACAGTGCCCAAGAGGTGCCCTCCAGTGAGTTCCGTTTTGTGCGTGGGATGTGGAATGTCAGGTTGCAAATAACAAAAAGAGAACACGTAACCTCAGGCACATCAAAGACATTGGAATAGAAACGTACCCACAGCACAAAAAAAAGAGAATATGAAACTTTTGTGCATTTATATTCATTTTTTGCTCTTTTGCAACAGTATTGCTGATTTTAACCAAAAAAAATTAGGGGGTTGTCTCTCTTGTATAGAAAAGGAGTACGATCTGAACCCAGTTTTAAATGCTAGATTCCTTTAACTCACACAGTTTAGTACATATCCCTATAAAAGCAAGGTGTACTTTTCAAAAACTAGTTACAGAACTAGTAATAGAGAACAGAAAAGCAGTCAGATATTTGGACTTGGGAGGCTTGATGTTCTGTAGACCCTGCTCTTGTGCACAGCCTTCTGCAGGCTGGTTCTGACCTGTTCAGAAACTAGAGCTCAGAAAAGGCTTAAGGGGAAGACCTAACTGCGGTCTTCCCTGTCCATAAACTGGGGGTTATAAACTTTTTGACTTCATAGTGATGCTGTGAAAATAATCAACCTGCTGTATACTGCAGTATGATGGTAGTAGGGGTATGTGTTCCTGCAATACAGATAATTTGGTGGAAGGGTGAGGTGGTAGAGAAAGGGTAAGAATATATGTATACCATTCGAAAATACATCATCAGTTTCAATGAGAAGAGCTTATAATGTGAAATTGGATTAAAAAAATAAAAGAAATATACAAAGATCAGTGGAAAACTTCCCATTGGCTCCAGTGCTTTTAAAAATCTACATTAAAAAGCAAGTGCAACAGTTGTTTTATCCTCAGCTGTTATGGAGAAGTGAAGGTTTATTTGATCACTTTGATTACTTTTGGAGCATGTTACTGCTTGACAAGGCACGACTGCAGACTCTGACCAAAGACTAAGTGTTTGCTTGATTCTGAGATTCAATCATATTTATTTTAAAAATCCAGAGAGTTACTCAGACAATTCTACTTGCAATATCACTCACCCTTCACGTTTTAAAGGCATTGTTTTCAAGTATTGATAGAAGAAATATCACTAGGTATATAAAGGTTTGTGTATTTCTAGAACGCTCTTAACCTTTTTAAAAGCTATACTTTCATCATCCAATTATTTTTCATGAATCGTTCAGATGTTAACGTGTATCAGCAGCTGAATGTCCTTTATGCCATACCTGGAGTGATCCTTATTCCTGGAACAAAAATTTGGGAGAACCCACATCACAAACCTATGAAAGCTTATAAAGGTATTTTACTTGGGATGAGATCAGAACACAGATTTACGCAGGAAAAGCAGACTAATGTTTATTCTACAACATCGTGTCACCGTGTCTCTTGTTGGTCTCTCACAAACATACACAGCAGGTGTTTTATAACACCTGATTTTTAGACCTTTGAAATCATAAGAAAATAGTAAAATACAAAGTTGTAAAAAAAAAAAAAAGGGGCATGGGAAGGGCTGCCATGTAGATAAGAAAGAGGGATGGTTTGGGTGGCAGAAAGGGGATTCCAATGCTCGTCTGACAGTTAAAGAATGAAATTGTAAGGAGCTCAGTGAGAACAATTGTTCATCTTTCCACATCTGGAAATAGTCGTTGTCTGTGATTTACTTTAAGTATAAGGAAAAGCATTGGAGTGGCTTGCTGTGACTGGAGGTCAGTGGCCAGGACTGGAAGCACTGGATCTGTGTGGTACTTCTCTTCCTGCAGGGAGCTGAAAAAGACATTTCTGCTTCTCTGCCGAAGTGTGGCTTTGTGACTAGTGGGGTAAGAGCTTTCAAAGAATCAAGGGGTTTAAAAAACGGAGTGGAGGGGTTTATGATTTTAGGGAATACTTGAAATTAGCAAACAGAAATGCAAAATCTAAGGTTGTTCTGATATTTAGAGCAATCCCAAATTGCTTTGAGAATTCACTTGTCATAATTCCCACTTTGAGTTATGGCAACACTGAGCACTTGATGCTCGGGTATGGCTTTTATTATTGAGCCTATTTCTTTAAGGAACCAAAGCAAAGGGCTTGCCACAGGTGCTTTGAATTTTGCTGGGTGTGGAGCATAAGTGAAGCGTGAAGGGCAAGCCACGGAGTTTCTTTGTCTGTTTCTGGGGTGGCTTTGGAAGACTCTGAACTAGATTCTGCTGCTTAACCTGGCTCTAGGGTTTCACCCCTAGATCCTGCACTAATTCCAGATACTCCTTTCAGATCCCTTCTGGAGGAAAATAAATGTTATAGTGAGGAAAATAATGATGCAAGGGCTATAGCAAATGCACCCAGTAGACTGAGCAAGACTGAAGTTCTGCTTAGAGATGATAAAGCAAGTATAGCTTAATGTTAATTCAGAGAAAAAGTAACACCCGCCTCCTTCTCCTCCACTGCTCACTCGCACGCAACTTGTTTACAAAAGTGCCTTGTAGTGACTGCTGGTGGTGTCACTCCGTCCCATGCCCCAGAGCTATCACCGGGCCTCATGGGAGATGTGACTACAGCATCGGACATGGGACTGTTTGTTCACTCACTTTCTGTGAAGAGAGTTTTGAACTGTGTTTTGAATAGACAGCATTTTCTTTGTGTGCTTGGTAAATAACACAGAGCAAAGTTAGTCAGCAAGTTGCATAGCTTCTGCATTCTGATTCTTTGGAGCCCTTTTGTACCAAGCTTGACAGGATGTTTTTAACAGAATGTGACCTCACTGGGATACCAGAGGTAAGGAAAAAAGTTATTTGGGCTGTTGTGGACTATTTTGCACAGAACTGACTGAAAGTATTTCTTTAAAATGCTTCTTGGAAAGAAGATGCTTTCACAGTCATCCAGTCAACACCTGGTTCAGTGAAAATCAATGTCTTTCACTCCGTCGTAAGTTATAGGAAGTCCTAATGAGGTTTTCTATTTCCCACTTACGGAAAAAGACGCTGATTTGCAAATCTCACAACGATTATGTACTTGCTCTAATGTGTTGAGCAAAGGCCGAGTTCGACAAAACATCAAAATGTTTTCTTTCCCACACAGAACAGAATAAGCAGATCAGATCCAGTTCTTCATCCAAGTCCTAGAAACAGCAGTGGGAGAATCCACTCAGCAAGACCAGGCAACGGCGACCTTCTGGGCACCCGTCCTCAAGCCCTAGCTAAAGGTAAGGAGGAACAAAGAAACAAAACAGTATTGGTGTGTGTTTTCCGAGCGAGATCATGTGCAGGTTTTCATCACAGATATTAAAGCTGAGGCTGCTGCTCGTAGCTTTGCTTGGACTAGAGTGAAGGGAGCTGTGGTATCCTGGGGGTGTGGGATTGTGCAGGCCCCCCCTCTTTCGTCTGCTGCTTGGCACCGGGGGAAGGTGGTTGTGGGGGGACTTGGCACCCTCTGCCAAGGTGGGAGAAAGCCCTGCTGGCTACCAGCTCCTTGGGGCTTCTTTGGTGTGTTACTCCTGGTTCTAAGCACTGCTGAGAGCCAGAGGATGTAGCAATGCAAGGGTTAGCGGTGGTAGAAGAAGGGAGTGAAATCTGATATTTATTTATACAGTATAAAAGTATGATACATTCATGCTGAATATCTGAGTGAGTTGTTTGTATTCAGGAGCTAAAGAGGTTTTTATAAAAAAATGAAAGAAAAATGCATTATTATACAAAACAGCTTCATGAATAACAGGCATTTTGCAGTTCTGAAATTGAATTAACAATATGTGATCTGCTTTACTAAATATACCAACAGAACAACAAAGCTTCATTGTTTTTGTGGTCCATGGTCATTGTTTTCTTCCAGCCAGTACAGGTGATTTACAAAGAAAAAAATTTTGTTTGGGGTCACTGATTGAGGAGGAAGTGTGAGAGGAAATTAAGTTCTTACAATGTGTAAAACAATTATTCATACTTAAAGACTTGCGTAACAAAGAAATCTAAAAATAGGCTTTGAAAATTGGAAAGTTTTGACTGCTGCTGACAGTGAAAGTGATTCTTGGTAAATGAGGATGGAAAAGTTTGCTCATTTTCTTATGACTAACTGGAGTTGTTTTTACTGTTGGTCACAGACAGAAGTAGAGATTTGTTTTTTCTTGTGCTCATTTTAGAAAGTGGATGTGTTGAGCTTCATTTAGAGGTATAAAAGATGCGGTGAGCTCCCAGTAAGACAGGCTAACGACCTTGGTTTGACAAAGCATTTACAGTGATACTTTTATGATGTCCAACTTGCTACCGTACTTTGATGCACTGGCATGTGGTAGATAAGTTGCCAGCTCTGTCGTAATTAGAGGAAACATTTCTTCTGAAGAACCTTCTCGAGACAAGCATGTTCTCTGAAGTAGGAGTCTGTCAGATGGGGATGCTTGAGGATGATGAATTTATATTCACAGCTTCGGTATTTGTGTTGCGGTGATACTTCTGGTCCTCATCGTGGGTCAGATACTGCATATTGTGCAATACAAAACCTGATGCAGACATGAGGCAGCAGCTGAATAAAACAACTGTGGATTTTTTTTTTTGTAATAAAAAAATACGCCCCGAGTGTTCAGATGGAGTTCTCTGATTTTCATATCTTTCTCCAGCTGAATATGTGCTGTTAGGGTTTTGTTAAGTGATGATTTTTCAAGGTGTCTCACCCACCTCGGGTAAGCTGCCACCAAGAGTTGTAAGCTTGATTGCTTTTTGACCTTTAGTCAGGGAGAAGTTGGCAGGGTGGGGCGCAGTTTACTTTATCCCCGAGTGTGAACAAGACAGGGCGAAAGTTCAGTGAAAGTGGGGTGTTTAATATTTATGAGAGCTGCGAGGGAGAAGCCGGCAGAGGTCAGCATAGAGCGCTGAAATGGGAGCGGGATGCCCAGGCTTTGTGTGTTTAAGCTCTGTACTTTCCAGCTCAAACTTTTCCTTTAAAATGTGGCACAGGCTTCCGGTGGCTTCCAGCCAATATTCCTGTCCTCTTCGAAAGAGAGATTAGAAATACTTGGGATAATGTGAGAATGACTGCTTAAACAGAGAAATTAAGGAACAGTGTGCGTTTTGTAGCATGTCGTAACTTGCAGAGAGATGCTGGAAGCCTTATTTTGTGGAATTATCATAAAAAACCCAAAGTGTAATACTTATATGGTGCAGTCATAAATGCATCTTGCTGATAACAATTTTGGTGAAATAGGATAATTTTTAGGAAACGAGTTTTCAGATACTTTAAGTTAAAATAAAATAATTCTTGTCATTTTAGGTGACAATTTTGGATAATTACTGCTAAGTGTTGTTTTAAAGCTCTTTTCTTTGTGTATATACCCATATATATACAGAGAGAGAGCGGGGGAGATGCAGGCAGACTGTATATAAAGTTGAATTATCTTTTGTTTCAACTTTTAAAAGCCATTGTTTTCTCGGGGTTTCCCTTTGTGATTTAAAGCAAGGAAAAGAATCACCGTGTATAGTCTGTGCACAAAAAGATCCTTCAGCATGTATTAGCTGCTGAAAAGCTTCTGTTCAAGCTGCTTTCTGTGGATCTAGAAAGAGCAACCTGCCTGTCCCCATTCTGTTTCCTTGCACTTTAACAAAGTACTTTGAAAACTACCTCGCTATTAAATGGTAATTGTTGAATATTAAAGAATTACAAAAAAATTATCGCCACATAAAGGTGGCGTGTTCTATTTTGATTCCAATACCGGCTTACATCTGCTGTTTGAGTTTAGGGAGGAATTTCCCAATACCTTCAGAGAGAATAGAACGATACAAGCAGTGAATATTTTTGAAAACCCTCTTCACTTGTCCTGCCTACCTTATGTGCTGCCTTAAATTGTTATGGAGGCTTTGGAAAGCACGCAGCATCTCTGAAAACAGTACTTTTCTTTTTACTTGCTCTATCATGCATTTAAAAGTGACAAGGACTAGGCAGAGTCTCTGCAACCCTTTCTCGTGGGCACCTTGAGAGTCAGACAGCGTAAGGGTGAATGCGGTGCAGAGGGCTTTAAGGAAGGGTTGTAGCAGGGGAGGGATTCCCTGATAACTGTAACAGCTATCAACAGTGTAAACAGAGGTGGGAGGGAGACAGAGATGCCACAAACTGCTGTTGTGTATCTGACCCGTTACGTGTTTTTTCTGCATTTCTGTCACTTAACATCGCACATGAGCTTTCTAACCCAGTACAGCTGAATTTCCTTGCAAAAGATCTTCTACACGTGCAGTGGAAAATCCTGGTTTGGCAAAGTCAGTGGAAGTCCTGATGTTTGCATCAGTGGTGATATCAGGAGCTCTACAGGCTAGTTTCAAGGTTATTTCTTTTCCTGAGGCAAGGGAAACTTAAATAGTCTAATTTCTTTCGTAACTCAGGCTCCAGTCTAACGGTGCGGCATATGAGCAGTGGTGTGTTAAATGCCCATTTCCATTTTGAGTCTGTATTTCTTACCAAAGACTTGGATTCAGTTCCATTCAGTTCAGCTTTTCTTCATTTAGAGGGAAGTGGAGTAACAACTTCTAGAACTGATTTCACTCTTGGCTTTAATCACGGTTTGAGAAAATAGGCTTGAATCTGCAAGACAAACCTCCCTTTTTTCCCCAGGTAAACTTCTGATGTCCATAGGATTTTGGCACGCTATATTTTCCTATTGCTTTGTGCACATCTCTCACATTTCTTGTTGGGTAAAAACAGTCTGAGAAGCTTTATTGTGCCGAGCCACAGCGCAATACTGCTCATTTGCAGTAACTGATGTTCTTCCTTAGTTGTTGTTGGGAGGGAGCTCTCCTCCTCAAATACTTTTCCTGAACAGCAGTGCAAAGGCTGAAGTTAAAGTGGGTGCTAAATGCTCTGGTTTTAGCCAATCAATGCTGAAGTCCAAAAGTCCAAGTCTTCCTAATGCTTCAGTTAAGTTTGCTTACATTTTAAATTTCATGGACATCTGGTCTGCTTCTTTTCCCTGCAACATATGGAATATGAACCCCCCAAATTCAGGGACCAAAACTAGGTATATATTATGTGTTATGTTCAATCAAGTATAACGTTCTGCTAGAAGCTTGCTATTCTATCTGTATCCAGACCAAAGACAGAAGATTACAGCGGAGCTGTTTGTGATTAAGCAACGGAAGGTCTATCTTGTCACTGAAGTTCTCAGTCTCTTGGAAGATTAATGTTTGATATTTTCATAATTGTGGTATTACATTCATAAGTTCTTACAGGTATAGTAACACTATATTCTCATTTTGTCCCTCTTTGCTGCCATCTTTGATTTATTTGCCTGCTGTTTTTTAAAAATTCTTCCCTGACAAGTAGCTATGCATAGTTAAACTATCCTACCACTACACAGCCAGGTTTTATGTTGCTTTAAGTCAGGGATAAATTTCTCCATCCTTAGGGTGTGTGTGTACAGGGGCAGCTTCCAACACTTTTGCATTGCCTGATATGGGAGTATCTGTCATTTAATTATAAACCTGAGTGTTCTCTTTAAGCACGTATCAAAAATTTGTGGACTTGCGTCCAGACAGGACCAGCGCTAATTCAGCCAGTGGAGGTCAGTACTTGAGATAGTGGCACTAGTGAAAATCTCTTCCTCTAAACAGGGAAGTTCTGGCATTTGCACCCACAATTGAATAAATTAAGTTTCTTTACCTTAATTATGTTATCAATCTGCAGACTGCAAAACACCCTTAAATAAATTAGAACAAATAAATTAGAATGATAAACGTAGGTGAATAAATTGTGACTTCAAACATTCCAGAGGGAGAAAAAAAAAAAGATTTTTCACCCATTTCAGGAATAAAAGGGCAGTCTAAAGAATGGGTGTATTTCTGGGAAACGTACTCTATGTCACTAGAAAATGCCAATATAGGAGTTTTGGGTTTGGTGGTTCTACCATTTTAGTGAAGCATATATATGGAGGCAACTTTCCTTCTAAGATGCCTAAGGGATCAGAAGTGATGCTTTTCCCTGATTATACTAGGTGGTTGGTATAGCTGGGTTTGGATTTTTCACACTCTCCTGGAGATTTGTTGGGAATTTGTTACATGTTCTTTTCACTGTGTAGCTCCAGTAAATACTAGGCTTTTCTTATTTCCTTTCCTCGCTTTCTCATATGTCAAGAATAAACTTAATACTCCAGTCTCTCCTTTACATTCTTTCCTCCCACTGAAATCAACAGGATGCTGAACCCAGTTTGTGAGTGTCTTACGTACTCCAGAAAAATACTGGTTGTATGGGGTAGCCTGAGGCTGAGGACCTGTAGCCTTTATAATGTTGACATTAAACCTGAGGTTATAGGTGGTGTTAAGGCTTTCTAGACACTCTGAAAATCACTTGCTTTTCACAGAAAGTTTCTCAGTCATTTCTCTTCTACCTGTGTATTTCTAAGGGGTCAATATTCATGCTATCACCTGAACTGTAAACCAAATAAATGTGAGTTCAATATACGTTTGTGATTAGTAAATATATTGAAAGGAGATATTAAGAGGAGGCTTCATAGAGTATAAAAATATTTTCACAAGTACATCATCTTACTTTTCCCTTTTGTACTTTAAGGGCAAATCTTAATTTTGTTCGTATGTACTGGTTTTCCCCAACACTGTAAAACCACAGTGAATAGCAATGTTATTTGACTACATTATTTGACTGTCCTTGGGAGGTTTTATGTTAGTCCAGAAAAATAAATGTGCCTTTCTGAAAATTTTTTATCTATGTTTATATATATTGTATTTTTATCAATACACTCATATTTTATATCTATATGTGTATATGAATATATACAGAACATTATCAAATTTCTGCAGGAAGATACTACTTGGGAGCTTGTTAATATTTTTTTTATCTCAGCAAGTTCATATGGACGTTAATTTTGTTCCAGGAATTGAGATGTTAAATGTGAGAAAACGCTTAATTAATACTAGGTGGAATATGGATAAACATCTTAAAAAATATTAACTGCAGCTTTAAGCAACATGAAGCAGAAGCACAAATCATTTTCCAAGAACCCGACTCATGAAAATATTTATTTTCCTCAGTAATACTTGTATTAGTAGTGCCCATATAGAAGTGCTAATCATGTGATTGCATGTGTCAGAAATATTCCCATTTTGCTGGCAGATATATACTACTTCAGAGAAAATGTGAGAGTAAAGACTTTCTGGTGGCTTAATGTTGGTGGTAAAGATGACCACAGAGAATGTGAATGCTCATACCTGGTATGCTTATCCCAAGTTCTCTTGGAGAAAGGGATTTAGAGTAGCATGAATTTTAATTCTTAACCAACCTGATTGCATTCTATGATGAGATGACTGGATTTGTGGTTAAGTGGAGCAGGGCATGTTGTCTGCCTTGATTTTAGTAAGGTTTTCATCACATCTCCCACAACATCTCATACTCAGGTACGGTTGTTACGCTGTAGATGGATGGACTACTAGATGAGTAGAAAACTGGATGGATAGTCAGACTCAAAGGGTAGTGCCTAATAATTCATACTCTGCCTTTTGATACCTGAGCTCCTCAGGGGACTGTCCACAAACTCTTCCTGTGTAATAAATTCTTAAGTGTCTTGGTGGACAGCGACTTAAACTTTGTATGCTGACAGTGATGAGGGTTAACATAGCACTGGACCATATCATCAGCGGAATAGCTAGTAGAGAAAGAGAAGTTATTTTCCTTTACTTGGCACTAATTTGGCCATATCTAGAACATAGCATCCAGTTCTGGGTACCCACATGCAAGACAGATGTTGATCAGCTCAGCAAGTCGAATGCAGGATCACACGTCCTGTGAAGAGCCTCTGAGGAAGCAGGGCTTGTTTAATCTGATGGAGAGAAGCCTGCAGGAAAATAATCATGTTTAGGCAGAGAAATCCTGAAAAATAATAGTGTTGCAGCTTTTGAAATAATGTTTTCCTTGTAAACAAATAGAGCCTCCTGCCTCCTGAGGAAGCTCACTCATTCCCACGCATCAGGTGAACTTGGCTCATTAAGAAGCTTTAATGAATCTCTAAACATTGCAAGAGATTGCCTTGCAGTTAGGCAGTAGATGTAGTGCTGCATTACTTTGCGAGGGCAAAGTATTGTTTCACGTGGGTAATGATGGAAAATATTAAAAAATCGACATTTCGCATGTAATCTGGTGGCTGATCCAGGTCTCTGAACCTGCTGTGCCTGTTGGGAGGAGGACTCTTCCTGCAGAGCAGTCCTTGCTGTCATTGCCACTGTCATCCTGACTCAGGCTGTGCTGAGCAAATGCAGGCAAGCACTGCTCACAGGACTTGCAGAACTTTTAATCACTTTTTCTCTCTTGCCATTTTCCTTGCCTACTTTCTGATGTTCCTTTTCACCTCTCCAGTTAACACTTCCCTTCTTCAGTCTCTTCCCAAAAACCAGCCTGCTCCATTTTTTTCTCTCCACTGTTCGCAGCTTTGCCATCTCTTTTTGCCGGTTCAGTATTTCTGATAGCATTGCTGGTGTGGTCATGGTCTCACATGGGATTTCTGCTACAGTTGCCTGGGTGCTGTTGGCCTTACATGACCAGAACATCCCTAGTGCTCCCCTTCAGCCACCTGTGAAGTTTGGCCACTGATCACACAACTGTGAAACCCAGCCATTCTTCACTGCACTGTCTGTACAGTTTATTAGCTTCTCACTCTGTTATGTCTCAGAATTTTCTCAGTTTCTGTTCATGTTTACATGGGTAGTGTTAGCATGTTGTGTTCTGCTAGCTTTAGCTCCAGGCAGGGCCCAGGCAGCAGCCTTGTTGCTTCCTGAGCCCGAACACTAACAGCAACATCATCAGTTGATGCTGTTGTGTAGTAGTAGAGAAGGCAGGGAGTAAACCAATGGATTTATGGTAATTGCTGTAACTATGTAGCATCTTCACTTCCAGAAAAATAGTAGCACATTTATATGACTTTTCTGTTTTAAACATTGAATTTAAAAATTAACAGCACAATGGGACAGCCGTACTTTGGGGATCTACATAGGTGATTTCCATGACTGTGTGATCACCTGTCAGCATGGCAGCTAGGACAGGATGCAGATCTGCAGAGGGAATGAGCTTGGAGAAGCTCAGAGCAGTCAGGGCCACATGCATTGCTGTTGTGGTGAAGAGAACAGGAGATAAGGCCATGGGGGATGATGGGTAGTGATGGACGGTTGAAATCTCTTTAGGTTCCTTCCATACATCTGGACCAGGACCCTGTCTGTGAGGGCTACTCAGGAGTTACAGTGTGTGAATGGAAATGGGAGCAAATTCTGCCAAAGTTTCAAGCTAACGGGAAATGAGTAATCTCACATTGTGTGAGCAGGTGTCACCACGGTGACCCTGACACGAAAGCCTGGCTGCAAGGCCGGCTGTGGTGTCAGATTTATTTATTCCTGTAGGTTGGCTTGATACACGGCAGAGCAAGGTTTCATCTGCTCGCAGCTGCACAAGCAGACCTAGTCACTGAGGAAGCTTTCTTCTTGTTCCTGGTCACTGAGGACAGTGTGAAGCAGAGCAAGGGGGAGCAGCTGAAGTCACAGCTATTGATGCGGTGTTAGTGTGGGAATAATAATTTGGGAACTAGATGCTGGAAAAGTCGCTACTTCTGGCTAACCCAGATGACTTCAGGTAGTCGGCTGTTACTCAAAAGGAAATGTGCTCTGGTTATGAAAGACGGGATTCCACCACAGCTGGAAGGCAAAAATCACAACTGGAATACCATAATCCTCATGTATTAGGTGAAGAAATAGGTCTTGGAAATCACTGCTTACACTTTTTGACTCTTATGAAACAGAACCGCTTTCCTAAATGGTTTTGATTTGAGGCTTTAAGAAAACGTGAGTGATGCTGTCCATTGTTATCTCTTGTAGAGATCCTTCTCAAACCCTTGCTCTTAAAAATCAAAAACTGTAGAACTTGGGGTTTTTAAACGCTTCTCTAATATTTTGGAAATAACATTCAGTTGACTCATTTCTGTATTATTAAATCTTTCCAGTACTTGGCTGCAAGTACAACAAAGGAATAGCATGCATAATTGTTTCTGTGATTACAGAGTCTGTTGCCCACTTACAAAAAATCTGTCCAGAAGAAAGAGAAAATGCAGCACATCCTCTTCACCTGTTTATGTAATCTTACAGCCACTGCTACCACAAAGACAACAGGTTTATTCAGTGGTTTCTGGAGGTTAGATTTCATGAACGAATGAGGCACAATTGACAATGCTGACTAAAGATGAAAAGATAATGCTTGTTCTTGTAGTGAAAAAAGTTCTAGAGATTTTTCTATGAATAGAACTACCTCTGTTTCTGAAACAATACTGGGGTTGCCAAGGATTTAAATGGAATTATACAGCTGGAATATGATCATATTCTTGGATGGCTTTTGTTTCTTTGTTAAACCAGGGATCTAGTGCTATCCAGCACTCCATCAAAGATGTATTGCATTTGGTGGTAGTTTTAGAATCCTTTTGTAAGTGCTGCTAAAGACTTGTCATCCCTCATTTGATCAGCTGACAGCCTGAGAAGTGCTTGTACAAGTTCTACATAAGTAGAAGTACCCACATAAAAGAATGGCTGAAAAAGGACAAACTTGAAATTCTGATTTCCACAGGTTTGAGATACAGCCGATTTGGAAACCAAAGATAAGATCTTGGGGTGACAGTGTTTTATCTGGCACTCATTTCGCTTGGATGGACTGTCCTCGGAGCCCTTTTTTTGGTGGTCTGCTCCCATTCAGCCCTGGACATTTGGTTACTAGCCTGTGGTGACTGTGAAAGTAGAAGACTATGGTAGATTAAACCCTTCCACAAGGTGTTTTCTGGGGTGTGAGGCTATTGTTATGTATGTTATCTACAGAGATGCGGTGAACAGGATAAAGATACTTTGGCCTGAGAAATCAGTGTCATGTACAAGTGTTGTGTAAAATGACTAAAGAGCAGAAATTCTTTGCTGCTTTTTGGAGATTAACAGGATGAAACTTTCCTTCTCTTCACCTGGATTACAAGAGAGAAAAGCACAATCCCCTCCTTTTTATAAAGAGTTTTAGTATGGGAACATGTAGTTAGTATGGGTATACCTGGACCCTAGCAGATTCAATCGCCAAAGAGAAAACACATCTGATTTACATCATACTAGAATGAAGAACGGAATCTTACTTTAAATTATTTGCCTTTTTTGACCAAATTTCCAGTGGATTTATTTAACAGAATAAAAATTGGTCCTGAATGCTCAAAGTACTTCTGTGAAATGAAATGTATGTTACGCATGTACACTGACAGAGGGAAAGGAAGAAGCAGAGATTGCCAAGGACATTCTGAGAACATTTATTGATTGGAAACAAATCACTGGATTTTTTTTGTTTTGTTTTGTTTTGCTGGGTTGTTTTTTTTCTTCTCCACACTACATGAAGTGGTCTCTGTCTGGGTGTAATTTTTACTTTTTAGTGCCATCTGCACCTGTGGCCTTTGGACTTAATGTTTATGACAGATGGACTGGACTGTGTTTGCACCATTTAGTGTATAATCCTTCTGTATGTATCTATGCCATGCTAGGCAGTGGCACTGGCCCAATGGGCATATTTATTAGTGCAGACTTCCTGTCTGCTTCCATTGTTCTGTTGCAGTATCCTTTGAGCCTAATGGACCTTGCTTTGTGCTGGGCCCACCTACAAAATATTGTTCCTGATTCATGCCAGATTATCTGTTGCAGACTCTAATATTTTTTTTTAATTTTTTTTTCCTCTAACACATTTGCCAACTAGAACGCTTAAAATGGATCAATTCCATATTGTAAATGCTCTTCCTCCTCTCTCAGCCTGTGAGCTTCATTTTGGAACAAGCTTGCTAGCTGTTTTTGCTAGTATCGAGATGCTTGGTAAAAAGGAGGATCTTTTCCTCCGAAAAATGTCACTTGTGCTACCTGAGCTCCTGTTCCGCTGGGAGCAGATCTCGTTCCCACCAAAGCGATGGCCCCTGTAAAACAGGGTGTAATAAACGCATCCCCGGCAGCAGGAGCCTGCTGGCCCATGGCGGGCAGCCTGGC
>NW_010389240.1:24918-32194 GCF_000710305.1 Buceros rhinoceros silvestris
GAAAAAGGACAGGCTCCTAATGCACAAGAAATGTTCCCTTCTGCATCAGCCAAACAGCAAAACAAATGCAACACTCAGGCCCTTGCAATATTTTAAGTTTTTTTTTTTTACGGTCTGTGAATGTAACAGTCAACAGGAGTGATATCATGGTAACAAAGAACAATTTAGTGTTGTCCATTTATCTCACGAAATCATGAAGTTGCTTCTCTTGCATTTTTGTACCTACTACAAAAATGCATGAAATGAACCTCTGAGTTTAGCTGTAGTCGCAACAGTTTAGTGGCAAATTTGAGATAGACATTTGAGAATCAAAAGCACCCCCTTCCAACCATCAACATATTTAATCCTAACCATTAAAAAGAATTTAAAAACATTTCTATAGAAAGTAACTACACCATGGTAAACCCCCTATGGAAAGATAATCACCTACGTAACTTCGCACACCACGTAGCAAGACATTTGTATTCTGCGCTCATGTAATCGTGATCATGAGGAAAGGAAGAATATTCTGTATCGTACACCTGGATTCTAACAGGGATCGTTTCTGTGGTGGGTAAACCTGCCATTCAGATTTCTGCGGGATGAGAATGAAGACCTGGGAGGGAGAACTTACAATTTAATAAATAAAAAAAGCCATTATCAACCATATTTTCATATCTAGAAAAAGCTTCTTTATAATATAGAAATAAAGTTGTATAGTAAAAAGAAAAGAGATGATGATGGCATATTCATGAGTGAGGAGTAGAAAAGGCAAAAAAAAAATCTTTTTTTCTCCTTTCAGCCATTTTAAATTTGGCATTTCTGGTTTGAAGTATAAACTTCAACTATGAAATAGCCATCCAGAATGTGTAATTGTGAATATTAAAACTGTAATATTAAAACACATAATTGAAATTTGAAAATCTCATGGCAGTATGTTTGGGAATCATCTTTCTTACCCCATGCAATTCTTTTTTAGTTTGCTTTTGTGATATCTGAATTTCATCAATTTAGCCTTGTAGTTGCACATCTTGAAGGAGTATTTTTAAGAACGCAGTGCAGAAAATGTGCAGGCTAGTTCTGGGCAAATCCTGTTTAATACCCTTCAATTTGAATTAGCTGTGTGACGGTTCCGAATTTTTTGCTGTGGCAGTATCACAATTTGTTCCTCATAGATTATTGCTCACCTACTCCATCAAAAAGCAGTTTTCTAAGTTGCTTTTTCCTGCTGCCAGTCAGTGTGATGATGACGTATCTTCTCAAAACTACCATAAAAGCTTCAGTATCTCTTTTTTTGGAAAAGGCATTTTATAAATGTTAAGGTGAGAGAAGAGGTGTCACAGAGGACACGATACAACTGAGTAACTGAGTCCTCATTTCTTCTTTTCTTTCTTTCGCTTTAGAGAGTTCATAGCCACCACTGAGTACAAGAATAGAGATACTATCCAAGTTTGCCAGGACAGAGAAGTAACCTTCTGCCACCAAAGTCTGTTACATGATAAGATTAGCTTTAAGGTTATTGTAATGTTTGAGTTTCTGATGGGAGCCCTCTGCAAACAATGACCTGAGGGGTTGTGTCATCACCTAGACAAGCTACATGGCCATTCAGCTGTGATTATGGTAACTTCAGTGCCAGTAAGTACAGTGCCCCAGAACTGCGGAGCTAGGTATCACGTCCTGCAAATGGAATTACTCAGTTAATCACGGAAGAGCCTGGGGACTGCGCTGATGGAAGCACATAATAGCAAGGTTATGCTGATCAAGGAGATGCAGCCTACATCTCCCAGCTGTGGGGCACAGTAGAGACGAGTGAGACGGTCCTCCTTTGGAGATCGTCTTCATATCCCCTGCCTAGACTTTACCTAATAAACCGAGCCAATATACCATGCTACCATCGTCTACCCTCGCATGTGCAGGGTTGCATCTGAAATCAGACAGCCGAGGGGATTTTTCATTACCCTGAAGTGCACGTATCTGTGAACAGGGGAGAGTCAGCCTTCGCTGGGCTCGACTGAGTTCACATCTCTGTTAGAGGAACTGTAAGCCTAAAGAGCTTTGCGGAACATCCTAACTGGCCAGTAATTAACTCTGTGTCCTCAGGGACACAAGACAGCAGACTGTGGTCATCCGCAAACACTACCTCAGGAACAGTTCCTTTGTGTTTCTACACCTTCTGTCTCTGCACGTGTTTACTGAAGTCAGGACTCCTCTATTCGGGTATCATTGTCCGTAGATGCACAGACTGGCTGGAGTTCTCATTTTCTGTCGCTGAAGCCATTCTTGCCTGGGCAAGCTTAGTGGAAGTCCTTGTGCCAGACCTTCTACCTATTATGTTTTCCTGTTACTATGATTTCATCATAGCTGGAACCTTTTTCTGATCTATAGGAAAGATCCAACAGTTTTCTGATGGAAGAGAAATCCGCATTTGTTGTTCCACAGAAGGCACTAAAAGGACTTGTTCCATGCCAGTGTCCACCAAACTCCGGATCAGTTTTCTGCTTAGCTTTACGATCATCTGCATTCGCAAAGAAACAGGACAGTGCTCTTGGGATTTTCATGAGTTCTGTTGTAGATGGGATTTCCATACCGAAAGCAGATAAAGTGCCTTTCCCTCTCCATGACTTTCCAGGGTCCAACCAATGGATTTAGCCACTCAACTCCCAATGTCTCTAGGCATGTTTAACTCTGATCTTTGGAAAGACTCATCACGCCACTCTGAACCTGCTGGGGGATTCCACTGGTGTCATTCACTGAAG
Source organism: Buceros rhinoceros silvestris (assembly GCF_000710305.1). NCBI lineage: Eukaryota > Metazoa > Chordata > Aves > Bucerotiformes > Bucerotidae > Buceros > Buceros rhinoceros. The sequence continues at coordinate 27,654 of NW_010389240.1, forward strand.
ATCCATTAGGCAAACTAGCTGCTCCTTTTGTCTGCTGAAACACCCTTTGTTGCTGCTAGATCACCTGTGACTTCTGAAGGCCCCACAGGCAAAAGATGACAGAGGTTACTTTTATCTGCACCTGGTGCCTCCCAGAGTGGTTCTGAGCAGAGGCTCATGGAAGATCTGAAACTTTCTGCTTCTCCACCGATTTTATTTCTTTATAATTCTGCACGTATTATTTAATGCCATTGCATTGCTCTATCTTTGCAAGTTGTTCTTATCTAATGCAGTTCTGATGCTTCATACCTAGATGTTAGAAGCAACTTGCAATGGAATCAGTCTTCACATTTGCTCCTTACAAACCCAAAGAATTTCTTTAATGTTGAAAACTATGCAAAAGGATGCAGTGATAAATTCTGCAAACATGTTAGGCAGAGCAGAGCTCATTTGGTTGTTTACATGAGGTCTTTTTACAAGTATAAAATAGAGTTGCTTTCCGTTAAAAGTGAATCTCAGCTTGTGCACTCAGGAAGGATACTTAAATTCTGAATAATCCTCCTAGTTGAAACTGAAAGAAAAAAAATTGCATTTCGTGTATGAATAAACAGTGTAAGACAATGACATTTGTGCCCTTTTTAATATTTTAGAAATATTCTGTTTCCTGCAATGTATTTATTTTTTCTGGTAGACTGGTATATCCATATGACAATATATTAAAAAAAAATTCAAATTATAGTAGAATTATTTGAAAAATAAGAAAAGCAAATGCCAGAAGACTTCAAATACAGGAATAACAAATATCAAGAGAGCAATATGGATGTATTTGTAGGAAGTTTTTTTCAGAGATTCCTACAATACCCTTTTTGCTTAAAGACCTCCAGTTTTCATTAGCCCTAGTTCTCCTTTTGTTAGATATTGGGACCCGCCTAGAAAAAACCTGCACACATACAACCCTCTTATGTTCCCTTTCTTCTTTCACTAATGGGGGAGTTCAAGCATTTGAGTAATGTGGAAGGGGAGGCTTTGAACTGACTGGAATCAGTTTTTCCTCTGTTTAAGGACTAGTACAGACAGAGCTTGATTAGTTTCTTGAGCCAAACCCAGTAAGCAGGCTGATATCTGACTTCAAAATATGTTCTTGTGGCAGTCTTCAGTGGTAGGAAAAGTAGTTTTTCATGTGGTTGACTGCCTCGGAGCACAACTTTGGCATGTGACTGAGATCCATTTGGCCAGCAATGGGCTCTGTGTGGGATTACTTTATTTGTCCCCCTCACTGCTCTGAATCCTTTTTTTCTGACTGTTGTATTTCCATTGCACCAGTTAATACTGCGATCAGTGAGGATGAGGGAGTAATCCATGCTTTGTACAGCTCTTATGTCTTTCTTCCATCTACCTACATGTTTTCCCTAAATCCTGTGATTGCTCAGGAACTGGCAGCAGAGACAGATGGAGGATGTCACACCTACATACAAATGATGAAGAAATGATGGCTCTTGGCCATTGACTTGCAGTGACAGAGGCATCTTTAACTTGTACATCAAAGGAGCCCTTTTTAAGGATGGTGTCACTATCACTGGTCTCTGAAAAGGGGAAAAACAGATCCTCAGCTGTCAGGTACTCTGTCATTGATTCACTGTACTACAACAGCAAGCCACTTACACGGCAAAACTCTCACGTAAAACAAAACCCACCAGAAGTGAGAGACTGGGGAGGTGTTTAGTACATACTGAAAGCGACTTGCAAAATGTAAAATTAATATAGAAACCTGAAATGAAACCTATCTTTCAGATGAGATAAATTCTGAGGAGGTCATTGTTGTATGGATGTATTACCAGAAATGTGACTTTGAGAAGAGGTGACTACCTCATGTTCCCTCAGCTGAGGCTGATACCAAAGTTAGGTTCTTTGTAACATTACTGACAGATTTGATGAGGATTTAGATAATTCAGTGAAGGTATCTTGACACAACTATAGGGTAAACTTGTAGATAAAGTCCTAGACATGTTTATGTAATGTAGAAAACCAGCTGATCAGGTGGCTTTTGGATACAACAGCTTGAAGATTTGATTATAAAAGCTGTTGGGTTGACTTGTCATAGATAAGTAGCATCTTCCCAGATTAATAGTTTCTTTCATTTAAAATAGTAGTTGCATTATGAATTCCCAGTAGGAAAAAAGAGGTGTATTTGAGGGGAAACAGGAGGGAAAGGAAGGTCTAAGACTTAGAATTTCCTTTAATCAAATTCATTATAGAAAAATAATGGATGAATTAGCATGAAAAATAAGATTGTGTATGTGAAATAAATGCAAACGTATTAATAGGCTGATTAGTGCTAAGTTCCCAGTGGATAAAACAACGCTCTCTTTTTGGTGCTCTGATATTTGAGTTTATAGAAAATATATTCTCTTCCTATTGACTACTCTGTAGTAATTTCTGGTAATTATCATCTGAAAGACTATACAGTCTACTTCTTACTGACATAAAAATGCAGTAACTCTTAGAAATTGTCCCACTGATGCCTATGAAGCTATCTGCAAGAGAAACTGCTGGCCAGAGTAAGCAAGGACTCCATTAAAAGGGTTCAAATGGAAGATAAAGTTAAATTTATATTTACTTGATAGATTCATATTCTCTAACATTCCTCTTGATTAAATCCTTATTCCTTCTTGTACTTATATTTCTAACTCCTAACTCTGTTTCTTCTCCCCCCTTTTTTATTTTTCTCCTTCCTCCTCCTAATATTCCGTTTTAACAAGATTTTGTGAGTCACACTGATTCCAGGCAAACAAGCTGCTCTACTGTAAAATAAATAGCCTTGAAATGCTACAAAGTAAATCACTTGCCTTAAAGATTAAGCTAAAATGTTTGCTTCAGCTTCACATCTGAACATCCTTCCCCTTAACCAGATGATAGCAGACTTTTTGCCAACAAAACATATCTTTACTAAACCAGGGCCATCTTTCAATAAGAACAGAGCAGTACGATGCCCTCTGCCATCAAAACATGCCTCTAGCCCTATTTATTTATGAGGAGCTTTGTACTGGATACAAACTGATCATGAATGTTATCCAGCTTTATATAAGACATCACATGGCATTGGTAATCTGATACAGGGTTTTAAATGGAGAGCTACGCTGCCAGTTTTAAGTGCCAGCATTTTTTTTTTCTCCCTTTTGCTATCAAGTGGTGTAGCATGCACTGCTGAGAAACAGTCCAGCCTTCACCGCGTTTGTGCTTCCTGAAGAAGAATTGCTACGTCTTTATTTTGCCTTTTATTCTTCTGAACAAAATAAACTATTTGATATTCTCTGATGGAGCATCCTGGAAATAGATGGGTGCAGGAAGAATAATCCACATTTACTCCTTGCTCCCAAATATATATTTTCACAAGCTTGTGTTTCAGCATCCTATTGCTCTCTGTTTATTAAAATACTTACGCTTTACTATTACAGGTCTGGAGAGCCTTAAGAAACAGATATGGTTACAGATAAGAAATATTGACTTTTCTTGGTGTTTATTCTTACGGAATTCTATTTGATCACCTATACATGTATTTGTAAACCAAGAGAATCAGATTTATTTGTGGATTAGGTATATAATTGACATTCGCTCCATGCAGGCATGAAAAAATCTAACCTGGTGTGAGAAACCTGAACTGTGACTAACATCCTGAATTTTTGTTTTGCAACATAATCCAGAAGATGGATGAGCATTAACATGAAAAATCTAGCCTCTTTTTCCCAGAGGGCACCTTTGCATTATTGTAGCTGAAATGCTTTATGTACTGTATCGCTTTGATCTGAAAGCGAAAATCTGATGAACACTTGTTTGACTGCTTTAAAGGTAAAGATAGTAGCTTTGATTAGTCCCTTCAATCCCTAGTTTCTTAAGTCATTTTAGGACAAGTTAAACTGAGATTCTGGAGCTGGAGTACGCGTGCTTAAGGGAAGGAACATTGGCTAATTCGTGCTTGACTTGCTAGAATGCAGGTATGGGAAAGAACATCGCAGGGGGACCTTTAAACAAGTGAGAGAACCTATCTGAAAAATTTGTAAGCAATCAGATGGCAGTGTAGATAGAGGCGTCTCAAACTGGCGTTTCAGTAGCCAATTACTTATCAAACATTCATTTGCAATTGAATTAGTGTAAGTAGAGATGTGACTCGGAGGGGCAGTGGAACTGGTCAGGAGAGTCGTATGCTGAATATCTGTTTATATGTGTCTTCTACCATGAGAGAGAGATTTGTAGTTTTGTATGCTTCTAAGTTTGTGCATTAGAGAAATTGAATAGCATGACTGAGTTCAAAAGGGGTGACATTAATGTGAAGTCTAAGGATTCTTTATGTGCATGAAACCATGATGGTTCATTCCGTGAACAGCTGCTAGCCAATAAGCCTTTTAAAAAGCCTTTTGGAGACAACACTGAAAATCCAGTGCTCACACTCTCACTGCAGGTTTTGTATGCTGAATTTTCAAAAATAGGGCACCTCCAATAAGTGCTGAAGGGTAATTTAAATTCCTCTTAGGGGCCCAATATTATTATTATAATTATATATATAA
>NW_010389241.1:0-1364 GCF_000710305.1 Buceros rhinoceros silvestris
AAAATCTAACAAACAGCCCATGTGCGACCCTGTGGGTTGGATGCTTCCATCACATTATTGGGCAGAGATTGTCTTAGTCAGCGCAGTGTGAGAATACAGTCTTTTTACTAGCCGCCATTGGTCTAAAGCGACCAAAGCGACCCACCCGACCCACCCTAAAATTGACCTGGTTAACTGACGAATCAATATGGGCGGACCAGTAACCGTTACCATCAGAAAAGGTCGCAATTATGGAAGAATTGGTCATGGAACAGCTAAAATTAGGCCATATTAAGCCCTCGCATAGCCCGTGGAACATGCCAATCTTTACCATACGAAAGAAATCAGGAAAATGGAGGCTAAAGCCCGCACCCCGATACAAAAGAAATCAGGAAAATGGAGGTTACTGAATGACCTCCGAGCAATAAACGATGTCATGCAAAGCATGGGAGCATTACAATCAGGCTTCCCGATGCCTACCATGCTTCCCCAAAATGGGTCTCTTCTCGTTATTGATCTGAAAGATTGTTTTTTCAGCATCCCACTACACCCCGATGATTGGAAAAGTTTGCATTCTCAATACCTACTGTTACTCGCGCAGCACCCTCCAAAAGATATCACTGGACGGTGTTACCGCAGAGAATAAAAAACTCCCCTACTATCTGGCAATGGTATGTGGATCAAGCTCCTAAACCATACAGACATATTCACCCCCATCATACCGTCTACCACTATATGGCTGATATAGTGATATGTGCGAAAAATTTAAATCCTGATCAAACAATGCAAGAATTATTACCAAAATTAGAATCCTGGAGTCTAAAAATCACACCCGAAAAAATTTTACTGTTCCTGCTACATTTTCTACCTTGCATGAAGTCCAAACCTTAGTAGAATCAATTCCATGGACATGGCCGATTGCCGGCCTATCGAATGACGATCTTGACCCACTTTATCAATTGCTTCACCGTAGAGACCTCAAATCCGTCCACTGCCAATTACTATTCCTGCTACATTTTCTAACCTGCATGAAGTCCAAACCTTAGTAGAATCAATTCCATGGACACGGCCGATTGCTGGCCTATCGAATGATGATCTTGACCTACTTTATCAATTGCTTCATCATAAAGAAGGGCAATCTTTGGAACGCCACCCTAATCCTGCTGTTCTTGAGTTGCTATCCCTTATAGGTTGTGCTATCGCTAAAAGTGCTGTAGCCAGAGTCACTCTGGACCTGCCAGTCTTCTTTGCTATCCTTAACTCTGATACTGAGGTTTGCGGAATAATCTTTCAACTACGGTCAGGTAAGAACATTGAATGTGCGCCTTTTGGCTGACTTCGATTTATCCGCGTCTCCGTGGACACATTTTCTCACGCCATTTGGG
>NW_010389242.1:0-7448 GCF_000710305.1 Buceros rhinoceros silvestris
CCCAGATCTTCGTCCGCGAAGCCAAGCCATGCTGACTTGTACAGGTCCAGTGAGAGGGTGAGAAGGGTCTCTTGTCATGCCTGTGAGGGAGCAGAGGTGCAGATGTGGTTGTGGGGCCACCTACAAGGTCGCTGGGTGTGGATTGGGCATGCACAACTCGTCCAGGCCTGCTGACCTGCTGGCAGGCGTCTGCCAGAGCCCTATCCGGAGGCAGATAAAATCATCTGGGATGATGTGCTAGGCAGCTGATAGGTGCCGTTAATTTGTGTGTTAAGGCTTCCCTGCTAGAAGAATTGTTTTTCTGAAGTTTATTGTTAAGAAAGAATGCAACTGCATCCTGCCTGTTATATTACTAACAAATTTGTGTGGGAATCTGTCCTTGCCAGGCACTCTTGGGAATTATGTAGAGAGGAAGAGGAAAGATTGTGTTGATCTCAAGTGCTGTGCGTTGGTCAATGGGTCTGCGTGTGAGTCATGTCATGTAACAGATGAACTTACACTGATCTTCGTAATTGGTTGCTTTTTGATTTCTCCCAGGAGATACATGCTTGGACATGAAAAAGGGACTTCAATTCAATTATGGTGTGTAAACAAAACTCAGGATTTCTCTGAAGGAGATTGAAAAGGTGATGGGGAAAGGGCATGTTTTGTGTTCACTTCAGAGCAAGGTTGGTCTGCCAGAGAAAGGTGGTTTCATTTGAGATTACCTAATGCCTAGCAAAACAAACTTTACATTTTCTAATATACTGGTTAAGAGCATTGTGCCTTTTTGTGCCAATGCGCTGCCAAACTATAATACTAATTTTATCAATTTATCAAATGACTCATTCTTTTTTTAAGCACAATATAGCCATATTTGCCATATGCCAAAAAGAAAATGGTGATGACGTTGATGGTTTCCTCATCTTCACTCTAGTATTTGCTTGTGATCATTTTGGCGCATATTCTAACATGTCTTTATTCTTTCTTCATTGCTCTGGAAGTCCAGGTGATTCTGATTGCATTGTATACAGAGGATTTTATAGGTGTTATTGTCAAATGAAGAATGGCTTTTACGGCTAAGCCAAGCAGCACCGAAGCTGCAGGCAGGCCTCAGCAGGCGCAGACCGAGGCAGCCAGCAAGCCTCAGGACTGATCGCAGGCAAACCCCGTGCAGATCCTGAGGCACCAGCCCCGGCCCTGCTGCATTACTGGGATGCAGGGTTGCTGTGCCTCCTGGGTAGAAACTGTCACACTTGCACATTTAATAGGTCAGCTAGAAAACCTTCAACATTTGCACCTACATTTATGAAGGGAATCAATAAATGAGCTGTGATGAATATCCCAGATTGGAATTTGTCGTTCTGTTCTCAACTATGCAATAGATTTTTTTCTTTAATAATTCCAGCTCCAGTGCAGTCAACATTTCATATAAACAATTAGCATAGTACATTTTGTCTTCAAAGAGAGGGACAAGCTGGCATTGACGTGATGGTACTTCTTCTTTTGTTATAAATTTAGTGATTTTCGTAAGGACAGCTTGCACCTTATTTCTTTTAGAGTACTCAAATCTTATAAGATTTTCAAAATTGCTAAATCCTCCTGTAGTCAAAAAATAATTCACCAAATATTGAAAAGGCAGTAAAATGAATTGTACAGATGAACCAATTTAAGAGATTAGGGGTCTGAGGTAATTTAAACACTTAGAATGGTAGAACTTTTTTAAACTGAGCTTGTTTTCACAGAATTGGTTGAGAACAGACTGAAATGCACTTAGCTGGTGTACCCAAGGTGATGGTGGCAGGAAAGTAACCCCTGACCTATTTCGTATGGTACTGTACCATAATTCCCAGTGAAGCATTCAGGAGCAGTGCTTATACTGGAGCAGCCACTGACTGGAGCAGCTCATCTGCTCTGGAAGCCATGGAAAGCTGGTGAAGGGTAGGCTGACACATTGCTTAGATGGTACTGACAACTTCAGCTTTTCCAAGTTCTAGCGATAGTCTGTTTACCTCCTTTGTTTTTCTTCTGCCCTGTACTTTTGTCCAATCCCATTGAAGAAGTTGGTGTGTATCTGGTTCCCTGTGTTGGTAAATGTATGCACACATCGTGAAATCCTTTTTCATTCTTGTTTGATGAAGTTTGGTAATTTTACTGATACTTTACATATTGTATAACAGATGGTTGTTTTTCAAGGGGCATCAGAAAGAGAAATCTTTGACATTGGTCAGACGCGCCAAGTAGCAGTGACATTGCAAACGTAAAACATATGTTAGTGGGAAATTTTCTGCCATTTAAGCAACCTGGTAGCTGGGGAATCCTTGGGGTGAATGGCAAATGTCCCGTGTTTCCATAGAGACCTCAAATAGAAGTGTGCGAATACTTGTTTTGATGTTGTTACAAAGATAATTGTCCCTAAAATAGTGTAGGTTTGGTTTCTGTTCCCAAATAACCTTCTTTATATTAAAAAACAATTAGCATTTCCTGCATGGCCAACTGGAAATACAATTGATATTACTGTATGGATCTCTGCCTAAACTTTGTATTGTTTGGGAAAGGATGCTGGTAATTGGGGTTCTCTTTAAACTGCTGATAGACAGCTTCCTGCTGGAATCTCTCATTTGCAATTCTTTGAATTTTCACTGTTTCCTTTTCCATAAGATAGTTTTCGATGTGTCAATTTTTTCATATTCCACATGTTTCTTGAAGGAAAAGGAAGAGGATATTATGGACATAGTACAATTTGGCATGCTAATAAAATAAGGGTAGGCACAGAGGTCAAATGCCTCAGGCTTGGCAAAGGCCATTAGATAATCATTGCCTGAGGAATGAGACTTTTCTGTATACAGTAAAGATTTCTTTGCTTAAGGAACGAACTCCCCATGCAAGATTAGATCTGTAGTTTACAGCATCACTTAGGAGGTGTACAATTCTGCATGCTTATTGCACGGTAGTTGTTAACTGCACGGATTAATTATGGATTTAGTGGTTTTGATTTCCAGTGAAAAAAGACCTGGTGGTAAACGCTGTTTACATCTTTCATTAACATGACAAAGGACTGAATGAGAAGAAAGAATAGGTTATCATCTGGGAAACACATGATTAACCAGATATATTATACTGCTTCTTTTTCTACTGAAACCCAGAAAGCATTCTTCCTACATGCAGGCCATATTGAACAGTCCAGATTTGTTAACTTTCTATCTTCTCTTTGAAAAATATTTGTATTGCATTAAACTCTCTCACTAGGGCCATATAAAGACACTTGTTTGTAATTAGATTTTCCTTCAAAAATCTCAGTACTTTAAAGTAGATACAGCCCTGCCTCGTCATTCATGTTAAAGGTTTTTAGTTATTTGTAAACTTTCTTTCAAATGACACAACTCTATTAACTTGAATAAAATAGGCAAATATATTTTTTTTGCTTTATTTAAATTAGCTAATTTAGTTTATATTTGACTGTACTAAGCAAAATAATTGTTATGGGAACAAGAAGATTAACTTCAGCAAAAATGTTAACTCTAAATTTATTTATGAACAATGAATGAAATATTTGTCAAAAAATCTGGTTCACTTCAATTTACAGCTTTATTACATGTGGGAATAAAAATACTAAAAGCAAGAGATCACTGGATTTCAGAAAATCTTCAGAGGACATGAAGAAAAGGAACAAAAGGAACGGGACTGTGAAAAGTACCATCAAAGTTAAAATTCTTTCTTCCTCTCTTTTTTGCTTAGCTCCTGAATCAAGATAAAGAAAATGTTATTTCCAGAAAATTTAACATAATAAATCATATTACTTGTTTCTAATGTGAGGTTTGAGTGCAGTGGTCAAAAACATAAATAAAACAAAATATTTATGTTCTGTTCACAGAATTTTACCTGGATTTGCTTGCATTAGTGTCTATTCTAATGCATCTTAAATCTGCTGTCAGGTTTTGACTGTACTGAAACAACTAATGCTACTTACTGATCTTATCTTGCTACTGGGAGATTCTCTTTCTGGGAGAACTGACTGAAAATCTGACTTAAAAATTACAAGGCTTGGCCATGTATTTCGTAAAATGTATGCTCCTTTGTGGGCATTTTTTATAGCATAAGATGAAATAGCTTTTCAAGTGTGAGTTTCTCACCAAAACTTGTGCACTGTAGAAAATTTAGACCCTTATACAACAGATATAAACAGATTTTCTATATGCTATTCTTCCTCACTGCTGATGGCACTGTTTCTCTTTTCTTTTTGCACCATCTTTCCTTTCTTCTTTGTTTCCTTTTAAAGGCACTATCTATTCTGTCATTTCTCATCTTCAATGTGCACCATGCGAAATTGGAAACAATCTAATTAACTGAATTTAGAAACATATTGCTCAAGGGAAAACTAACTAACTCTTAACCACTAAGAAGAAATGACCAAGTCCCAAAAGCAACTATTGTAAAGAAGTCATCCAAAACAATCCGAAGAAATATTTGTGCTGGATTTGTCCCTCAGTGTCTTCCTAATACCAATCACCTTCCCTGCTTGCAAATGCCTTCTCTGCCAGCAACACTGGCTGCTAGCTCCTGCCCTGCCAGATCTCTGCCCTTTCTCATCCTCTACTTAAAGAGCTTCATAGAACTGCATAGAATCATTTGGTTGGGAGAGACCTTAAAGATCATCGAGTCTGACTACTTCCAGTCACTGCAGCCCTCTATTGCTACTTGAACACATACTCTGGGCTTGTGATGGTCTGATTCACTATGATATTTGAACATGGAGACAGACTGGTATATTTTACATCAATCCAGCCACATAAATTCCTCCTAATCTTACAACATCTGTTATAGCACCTACTTCACTCATGATGGCCTTCTGAATGTAAATCACCTTTTTCCCAGTACATTTCTCCTTCTAGTAGTATTTCTTCCTATTTTTCATTAACAATATATTTCTTCTCTAAATACTATTATTTTAGATCTTCTTATATCTTGTATAAATTGGTATATCTTTTTTATAGTCTTTTTAAAAAGAATTTACAGAACAAAGAGTGTGGGTGTAACGCCTGGTCTAGCTGTACTTCAGATTAGATCACTTGGGGCTTGACCTGCATCTTACACTCTTAGCTCTTGTGATCTACATGCATCAACTAAGTTGGTGAAGGCTTAGTGTTACATTTTACCATAAGGAAGAAAGAAAGGTGGTTTTAACCTTCAGATCTACAGCATAAACAAAGATGGCAGAACTGTTACAACTTTTCTAATTTCTGCTAAATAAAGTTTCATAGATTGGATCTGTGGAAAATTTTGGATTTTTTTTTTAATTTCAGGTCTTAGTTCATATCCTTCTTAAAAACCAGCTCCCAGAAGAGGCATTTTGGGAAACAAGCAGTTCTGTATTTTTCCAACTATCTTTCTGTTTTGTCTATAATCATATTTTTATAACAAAGTAAAAGCAATACTGTTTGTATGAAACCAAAGGACTGTGATGAAAGTCATTGGTAAGGGAGAGAGATCTGTATAGTGATGCAGTCTCTTACTTGTCATTGGCACAAGCACGTCACAAGTCTCTCCATATCAAAAAAGAGCTCAAGAATCTGGAGTAAACATTCTCAGGCAGACCCGAAGTGTACAAACTACTTCCTTGTGCAATTCTTCACATGGCAAGGGTTAATTTTTAAATACGGTGCTTAAGTTTTTGGACATTCAAGGTCATAACAAAGTCTGCAGAAAGTGCAAGGCTATATTTCGCTGCTGGTATTATGATATGTGTTTGCCAAAGTGAGGCATTTTCAAAGACTAAGAGATCAAATAAAACTAGATATGAGTAAAATAGGTCAACAAATAGAAAAAACCCTCCAATAACTTCTACAGTGTGCCCTGATTTCTTTTATGTACATGTGTTTATACATGTGTCTTTTCTATGTGTGTTTGTATAAGATTAACTGACTTAGTGGTAAAAAGTCCTTGGGAAGTGTATCATAAAATCATGGTTGAAAATTTTCTGACAAGTTTCAGAGGCTTTGGATGTGGATATTTTCTGGAAATGGGTAGGAAAATGACAATTAAGCTTTACTTAGCCTCTCTGCTAGCACTGACGGCTTCCTTTATCCTTTGCTTTTGTCTGGATTCCTGCCTGGATGGAAGAAGGGAAAGTTGATTATTTGCAAATGATTGAGCTATGTTTACTTGTTTGATGGGCTGCTGATGGTAGAGGTGGTGGCAAATGCCTACCAGAGCAGGTAAATTGCAAACACAAGTTTAACTGGGCTGGTGCAGGCAGAGCAAGTCCAGAGCTTCCTGAGAATCTGGCACTTAGTGCCGGTGCTTTTCCAGGATGTATATGCTCGTATTTCTACTCAGAAGATCATACTAAAATGGGAGCCTGGACACAGTTCATCACTTAGTCCTGCACCAAATAATACCACTGTAGTTTCCTGGCTGTGTGTGCCCTCTGCTTTATCTTGGGTTGGGTCTGTCCCTGAAGCATCCACAATTTCAGGCCCTTTGGAAAACCTGGAGAAACCAGAACCCCTTCACTTTGCCTCAAGTCAGAAAGAATGTGTGTCAATCTAGCTGCTGAAAACAACTGATGTTTTGTTTCCTCCAGGGCTTTGTTATTGGAAAGAACCTTTTCTTTGCAGTTTCTTCTCACTCCTCTAAGTCTGCTCAGTGTCTCTTTTTTTTTCTTTCCTCTTTTCTGAACTGGATGAGTTTCTGTTCAAGCAAATCACAACACAGTTGAGTTGAAAGAAAAAGCAATTTATGTGCTTGAGACTGTGTGTCTCTCCAGCCCCCAGGTGCTGTCACAACAACCAGGATGTATATTGGCATATGTGGCAGAATAGAAAAGGGTCTAATAAATTTAGCTTATATACCTGCAGAGGCATTTAGTTTTCAGAGATAGTTCTTTAACAAACTAAACAAAAAAAAAAACCACAAAAAAGGGAGACATTTGCTTTGTCTGAAAAATAGTATTTGCCGAGGACTATGTTAATTTATTTGTTTTCAGACAGTAGCGTCACTGCATTGTCTGCCATATTTGCATATTTTTGTTGTGTATTTTCCAGAGGATTTTGCACAAAGTAAAAGTGAACTACATGTGTGGTGTTGTTTTGAGAACACTGTATGAATGGTAATTCATTAGGACACCAGTGGATAGTGTTATTATATTCTACAGTATGAACTCATCAAACAGGTGCCACCCCATCTCTCCTGAGTTTAGGCTGTGTCCGCAGAATGACTAAGGACATGGATTAGCAAGTCATTAAAAATTGGTGGGTATGTGTTTGTGGCCCTGCTTCAACCCACTCATTCAAAATCAAACCACTTATATCCCCACAAACTTTATGCAGAAAACCATACAACACAGAAATAAACCCAGTTTTCTAACTCTTAATGTGTTGTGTAGCATATGTTGTACAGTGGATCTAATACTGCAGGATGGCTTCCTGGAGTGATTCTGGAGTTCAGGGAGATGTGGGGGCTCCTCAGCA
>NW_010389242.1:7574-23012 GCF_000710305.1 Buceros rhinoceros silvestris
GGAAAGTGAGGCGCTACAGCCACATGCGGCTGTTGTACAACCAGAGATCTTCATGCTTCAGAGGGTTACTTCTGATTTTTGTTCAGGAGAAAATGTGGTGTCTCTGGCATGATTTGTCTCTCCAATATCCCAAAGCAGGAGCTCTGAATACTTGCAGTGGCACCCTGAAATAATGTGAGTCTCTCCAACAACTGTAGGAACAGGAGACACCAGCCAGGTAGTGAGAAGTGCATGTGCTTCCCCCACCTTGTACTCTGTTCCCAGGAGCTCACCTTCAGATTTGAACAGGTAACTTTACATTTCTTGTTACCTCTTGTGGTCATTTATATATTCCAACCTGTACCCAGTCCTGAAAAATGCCTGACTTCTGATCAGCATCAGAAATTTCTGCAGAAGGAGGTGCCATACAGGCTGACAGTAAGAAGAAAGAGAGAAATTGGGTCCTCTGGCACCAAGGAATGCCTGTGCATTATTTTGCAGGTGGGGTTTTTTGTTTGTTTGTTTTGTTGGTTTTTGTTTGTTTGTTGAACTTTTCCTCTGCAGCTTGGTGTAATTAGGTGGTAATGACTATAGCTCATGCTAAATCCAGCCCTGTCAGCAATGCTGAAATGCTGTCCCCGCTAAAGACTATTATTAATGGTCTACTCTGTAAAAGTGGTAGCAGTAATTACCTATCCACAAGAACACAGAACTTTTCTTCTATCATGTTTATTTTTCCTTTCTGTCTCGGAGAGGCATGGTGCTGGGGATGAGGTGATGCCTTATCTCACTTTGCAGCTTCAAGAGTTGTCCACGTGTGAACCCGCAATTGGCAGCAGCCCTGATTCTAGCCTCTAGGTCTCTCCTCCCTTAGTGCATTGCAGTCACTGAGGGCTTGAGTCAAGCTGCGGATGATGAACAGCATTTGTAGCTTGTGTTTGCATGAGGGGAGTGGCTATCCTTCTGGACCTATATGGACTTAAAAACTACAGTATAATTTCTGTTGATTGTGGAGGACAAAGCATTATGACTCACCTGGTCCTTTGCAGTTCTTATTTTCCCAGATAATTCTCACGCTTTTCTAATTTATGGTCGTAAATACAAATAAATAACCAGAAACAAAGATGCAAACTTGCCCAGATAGAGGTGAGTTAGATAGGAAATTACAGAGTTTCTGAATTTAGAGAGGTATGTTCTCTCTCTTTTTATTAGTCACTTGTAGTGACTAATGGTCACTACAGTGGGGTTTTTTGTGTCTTGGAATGGATTTGTTGGTCTGCGGTGACACTGTTGTTTGAATTTTGCTCCTGCTGTGAACAAGAAAGTCATTTAATGTATGTAAACCTCTAACTGTTACGTTATGGCTAATAGCAGAGCTGCCCTTGAGCTGTGAAGAGCCATACAATTAGAAGACCCGTTTCCCTACTTTAGGTCATGTTTTGAATGAAAATCTGCCAGCTGGTGAGCAGCTGTTTATCCTATCTTCTCCTCTGTCAATAGGCTCTTAAGGAATGGATATGGATCAGCACATTTTAACTGTGTACATTCCCATCACTCTGCAGGCTGGTCATATGAGATATAGCACAGAAGAGAAGGCTGGACTGTCCTCCCACACTGGGCAAAGCAATATCATTGAAGCAGGGAATTAAGTCATATGTCTATAACATAGGTGGGCATTTAACTTCATGTTAAACCATGAGGTGGCTGCAAGAATGACTTTTTTTTTTTTTTTTAAATACAAAGAAGCTTAACTAGCCTGCCCTGTGAAAAGCTAGGAGAATCTTTTGGTGCATAGAAGTTTTTTTTTTTTTTTTTTAAATACAAAGAAGCTTAACTAGCCTGCCCTGTGAAAAGCTAGGAGAATCTTTTGGTGCATAACTTGAGATGGAGGTGGTTGAACCCAACCAAACCTTAAGTCAGAACACAGGAATTTTTCAGGACTGCTGTTTCATTTTCTGTGCGAGCACTTGTAGTAGTCAGGTCAAAACACTGCAGCCAATCTTCTGACTTGTTTCCCTCTTTTCCCTAGTATAAGCTTACATTTCTTTGTCACCGAAGCACTCTGCAGTGAGGAAACGGTCCCCCAGACAAGGTTCTGCACATGCCAAATGGGGGATCTAGGGACAGGAGGGAATAGGGGACAGGGAACATAAGGATGCTGGGAGACTAATTTAGTATTTGCATTTGGAGGAACTTCATCCCAAAAGATGCAGAATATATTTATGGCTATGTTGATCCTTCAGAAAAATCAGGTGTGATAATAGTAAAAGAGCTTTTTACAGGGACGATAAATAATATTTATTATAAATAAGCCTATGAGCCATACCCTGCTCCCCCACGCTGGGTACCTTGAAGCTTCTGTATTACTGTTATTTGACAATGCACTACAAATAATAGTTGTTATCTTAGACCAAAGCATATAATGCATGTGAGGCTTTTGAACCAAAGTAATCCTTTTTCCTAAAGAGTAATGAGTGGTGTATCATTTATTGTAAGGTTAATCCTAATTTTTTCCAGTTTCTGAAGAGAAGCTCAAATCAATTTCTAATTTTTTAGCTGCAATTATTTACTAGCACAAAGAAACATTTGCACAATCAATGGCTTTTGTACGACTGCTCATCAAGTTGTTTTATGTCTCTACAGAGAATAAAAGCAAATAGATTATTTTCCTTCAGAAGGTATGTAGAGACTGTGAAACACTTCAAAGCAGCACAGAGCTGTCAATGAAAGCACAGTGTGTCTGGTTTTCCTCTAAAGCAGAGTAATTGGTACTGAACAGCATGCAAAATAGCTACCAGAGACCAGAGCACTTCAAGGCTTAAAGATGTGACAAGCACAAGCAGAACTGTAACTGTTATGTGTACATATACACTGCAGCACCTTCCAACCTCAGAAACATTATCAGCATTCATACATACTTGTTGGATATATTCATTTAGATGTGGCAGCACCAGGCCACAGCTACTCCTATCATCACTGTTGGCTATAGCCAGTAAACAACTGTATCAAGAAAAAACAAAGGGTGCACGTATTAGAAGCAAGTATTACAGAGACCTGTTAGTTGCTTCTAGTTTAGCAGAGCATGGCGGGCTTTACCTCCATTGTGTCTCTCTGTTGAGAGATAAGCTGACAGCAAGCCTTGAGTCATATGTTGGTTGCCAGCTCAGACCCTTTCGGGATCCAGCTGTTACGTCTCCTGTCTTCTTTTGACACCTTATAGCATGAAAAGCTTCCAGGGGTCTCTGAGTCCTTAGGATTGTTTTCTCTAGCAACTATTTTTGATAAATTAAATTCCCAGCACAATGCCTGTCCATGTGTTTATCTGGCAGTACAAGGAAAGGGAGTAAAACATACACTAAAGTGCACCATACTTTGCCAGGCAAAGTTTAATGTCATAACACTTTTTTTCACAAATATCTATATATGTATTGCAGTATTCATAGAACAGAAAAATGTCGTCTCTTAGCCAGCTGAATGTATCATATTGCTTCTCTTCTCTATCCACACCATACTTCTAGGTGATGCTTCTGGCCACCAATATGCCGTTTGACTACTTCAGACTTCTGTTGAGAAATACAGCAAAATTGCTGTTATTCATCCCAGGAAAGTGATCTGGATACATCTGGAATATTACACTGAACAGTCCCAGGACCCATTCTCTGGCCTTGAAACCAACTGGAAGATTTTGCCTGTGCCCATACATTTAAACTACTTTACCATTCAAAACATAGTAGCTGTATTCAGATGATGGGAATGGTCCCTGACTCATGAGGGGACTCATTTTCCCTAGGAGCTGCCTGAGAGAGTGTTGGTTCTCCCTGGTTCATGACCATGTTAATAACCTTCCAATGATTAAGAGGTTACAATTATGTGTGAAGATGCTGGTGCTATTGAATTTACTGGTTTGGATGTAGCTAGTAAGAGCTGGATGCCTCTGAAAATACAGGTCATGTCTGAGTGTGCATGCACACACGTATGCTGTCATATATGTATGAGTGAGTGATTGTGTTTACACTACACTCTATACTTTTTTAATGGTTTGGCTGCTCCCACAAACAAGGCAAAATAGAGTTTCCCACGCTATTTTCTGGTTGCCCTGTCCTGCAGGCTAGCCTACTGTAATAGAGATTGTTCCCTTCCCCCATGGTTCTTAAGATTATGATTGGGTGGAAGGAACTCTGAACCCTTTTCTCAGAGACTGTTTGGGGTCCTTGTAACTTCTGTGATGCAGGACTTGCAGGACTGTGGCACCTACAGCCTCTACCCACAAGAGAGCAGTTTGAATGATTTTATCTTTCACTGTGGCCTACTGAGCTTGGATGCATTGAAGATCTGCCACACCAGCACATCAGTAAGACAGGGTGATGATCAGCTTAGTGTAGGTTACTAGGGTAGTGTTCTCCATCCGGGCAGCTTCTTTAAACAACTTTGCTTCTCTTTTGACCTCTATGGTTCCTTTGTGACTGAAGCATGGACATGCTGGATGATCTGGAAGTTAAACTGCAGACTTCCTTCTCAGCTGCTGGGTTCCTCACTTCTGGGAGGCTCTCTGTCAGCTGCTCAGGTATCTAAGTTTAGACAGATGAATTTCAGGCCACGTGTGAAAGGTAAATCCACAGCTTGCCTCTGCCTTGTTGGGTCCAGCATAGTGATGCCATAACCAACAGTACACCATCTCTTTACCGCTCCCCACCACTTTCTTTCTGCTTACCGAGAACTGCATCACCTTCCCTGGACCTCAGCATTGTCTTCAGCTGAGCCCCTGACCTGGGCTGTCTGTGAACTTGAAACATTCCTCTTTCCCAGTAGCTCTAAAATGCAGACACTGCTACAAGTCCTCAGGTAGCTCCATCCCTTATCCTTTCCTAACCTGGTAATTGCATCGTCCTCTCTTCTTGCATCCTGTATTGCTCACATTTATCTACAACACTACGAGCTCATTGCTTTCCCAGTTAAGAACTATACCCCAATCTTTTGTCTCCATGTGTAATTCTTCTTTGGCCATCCATTGTCCATTCTTCTTTTGTCTATCTCTTCAAAACAAGAAACGTCTTGGTTTTGCTAGGAGATCTGCCTCATTTTTTCTGTTGGTTTTGTCTTGACTAGTAAATAAACAGAGCCAGGGCACAGCCAGATGCAAAAGTAGGCTGCTTGCACTGTTACACTGTTCAAACAGTCCCATGCACAGTTATGGTTTATTAGCAGTCTCCCAAGTAATTCCTGGGACAGTTTGGGAATTCATGTAGGAGAGGCTATTCACCTGGGCAGTTTGGATATGGCCATCATATTTCCAGGCCAAGTTTATCATTCCAGGGTGCACATGACCAGACTGTGCCAGCTGATCTTAGGGCCAGATAGGGGGCTCAGAACATCTGTGTAGTGCTTCAGGCTTCTGGAGATCTGAAATAGCAGTAGATTTCTTCTACAAAAAACTAAAGCACATAGTAACAAGAAATTGAGATGTGTAATAAAATTGTCATTGTAACATGTTTTCTCCTAAGACTGAATCTCCCACTGCGTTACTTAATTACTGCTGCTTAATATCCATGCTCTAAACAAGCTCTTGGCTCCCCTGAAATTATTTCAGTCACCTTTACCAAAGTTTAATGGTCCAGGCAGTGATTATAATTTTGTTATGTAGTAAAATAATTGAGTCTCCAGACTTTAAAAATGTGAAGACATTTGCCTAAAAGTTACCTTTCCATGAAGAGATAATTTTCTAAAAGATTAAACAGTGCTATATTTGAAATGACAGTGTTGTAATAATCTCGTCTTACCCTCAGATTTGCCTTTCCCATGTACAATTTAATTTGTGTATTTTGTACAGGTGCTTCATTTGTCAAATCTGTTGTTGCACTTAAATTATTATTGTTGAATTAAAATGTTGGCTATAAAACAGTGGCTAGTTACCTAAGCCTCCAGCGTGAAAACTTAAAAAACCTGTTAAGATGTAGGAAAGCATGTATCAAGAGCGGCAAATTTTGTTACAACGAGATATAATTATGGAGGTCAGCCATTTCTCGTCCTAGTTCCTCACTAAAAACATGACTTTGCAAACACTGGGGACACTGGGAGTGTCACACACTGCAGAGACTGCTGAATTGCCAATACTTTGTGTTTTCCGGAGAGCCTTTGGTTTCAGAGCTGTGTGAATGCTTGGGTAAAGTTGTCCTCTAGTTGTTAAGATAGCCAATTGTTTACTGCTAAGGACAGAACACTGGGCTGGGTTTCAGGAAACTTGGACTTAATTTCCAAAGCTGTGTCAGTCTGATGGATCAGTCTGGGCAGTCACGATGCCTTTTGTGCCTTATTTTTTCTTCTGGAAAACAGGAAAAGTAAGTCAGACCTTGATACCTATTGATGAAAAGCGAAGCATAATGGATGGCCATTATTACTATTACTCACAAAATGTTATCCTGTACTTTATATTATCCTTTTTTTTTTTTAATAGGGAAGTAATTTTGGGTCTCTTTTACAAAGTATATGTGATGCCATAATATGAGTAATGAGTTTTCCTTTATTGCTCATTCTGCTTTAAACAAAAGTGTGTGACTTTGAAGACAAAGTGTGTGGAATCAATCCTTCATTAGTATTGTTATATAATTGTATGAAAACTTGTCACAATAACTATTTTAAAATTTTCAGTTACTTGTAATTTTCCACTCTTTAGTTTTCTACTCTAGAAATATTTCTAGTATCTTAAGACTACTTGCTGTATTTGCAGAAAATTGGTATTTTTACTCCCCATAGCATTAATTAAGTCAGAAGTGATGTTAGAAAGTTCTTGATCACTAAAAAATATCACCAACACAGAGAGAAAGGAGGAGGTGGGTCTGGCAAGTCTGTTGCAGTCTGGCCTCTCTGTGCATTCCATCCTCCTCATCCCTCTGAGGCTTCGGAAGTGGAAGATAAACCATGGACTCTTGAGTATAACTGCTGAAGAAACCAGTGCAACCTGGCAGGTATCAACACCTTCTTTTCCCCTCAGGTCTGAATCCTCCAGAGGATCTATCCTAAAAGTTAAAGAGCAACTCTGTAAGTGAAATTGATCTACAGCTCTTTCATGATGTCTGGCAGATGGGAGCTGGAAGAGAGAGAGAATGTATTTTTCATGGCCTGGCTCTGTCTTGTAAGAACCTGGGGATCAGGAGAGGAATGCCTCTCATCCAAAAGGCAGTTGATTTTAACTTCTAAATGCATTTTTCCTCCCCCGCTTAGGACCTTTTTTCTTTTTCATCACCTCCTCATGCTAGAATTTTTTCTTTCTTAACCAGCAGCAAATCCTTAAGGCTTAGGCAATGGAATGATGGAGGGAATTTGTCAGAGAAATGTGAGATGTGCAAGCACTTTTGTGTTTTCTACATTTTGCTGTTTTTCAAAGTACTGTAGTTCTGCACTGCTCTGACAGGTACAGCTGAGTTTGCACAGCCGTATTTCAGCTTTGTGTGCCGAGATACAAGGGGCTGCAGAGCAGATTTTGGTGTGTGTTACAGTGGTGCCTAGTTACTGACCCAGGTGCTGTTGTGGCAGGTGTTGCACATACATGGCTCTTATTGTCAGCTGGCCCTTCCCCGACCATAACATCACATGAAACCTTTCCTTTCCTGTCCAGGCTGAGTGCATAGGTGGGTGAAGCATGTTTGGTACCAGTCAGAGCTACAGAGTGGTCAGAGACCCGCAATGCCCTACCTGGGATTTGGGGCTACATAGGCTGCGCCTCCAGTGCTTGTGATATCTGGATTTGTCTGAGGACTGCTTCCTACTGATAGAGGTGCATCCTTGGGCCTCCTGATTCCTTCTGGCTGGGTCTAAGCAGCTGTGCATTCAATGTGCATGCCTTTTGGTTGCATCTCAAACTCCCTGCTCTCTGTTCTGTCTGTAGTTAGCGTGGAAAAGGCCTCTGACTCTCACAGCGTCTCAGCTAATTGTAAGAGTTACACAGATAGAGTTGGAGGTGTCTAATTAAATACCCTAGAGATCTTTCTTAGTTCCTCTGGCCTCATTTCAACAGGGAAAGTCAAGATGATACCTAAGATAGAGCATTAGCCATTTTACTGAAGTCAATGGATTGATTGCAAAAGCTCACGCATGTGCCCCTGCCAGGTGAGAAGGCAATGTCTCTGCACCTCCAGGCTGGAAGTCACAAGTACTGAATACTCAGGGAACTCCCATAGGTATTTATATCTTTCAGTAGTTCCTTTACACCCAAGCAGTGGCTTGTGCTTAAAGTTAGGCATCTACTACCGGTTTTAAATTCCGTAAGAGTAGTAAGTTGCAATTATTCAGAAGAAAATCAAGAAACTTTTGAAGTGCATTGAACTCCTCAAAATTTTGTGAAAGTTAAGGCATTGTGGTGTTTGAAAGAACAATTAACGTGGTAGATAAGGAGAAAAGTCTGTTTCCAGGGAAGTGATCTGAGAAAAGAAGTCTTGGAAACCATTGTTCCAAGACTAGCTGCCTGGGTCTGCCTCCTTGAGAAGGCACCAAATACAAGTTGTTGCAGCAATGACAGAGGAGAGTACTCATCTCAGGTACTGGCTTCAGTGCATTGGAAATTTCCCATTTCAGATTTATCCAGATTTAACTCAAGATCTGCATGTGAATTACTCAGATGAGAGAGCAGTTTCAGTTACAATAAACACCATGGGAAATTTTGTAAGTCTGCAACAAAATACTGCAGGTGACTAGTTAACAAAGCAAACTGGTATGGAATAATATATTTGAAAATTCTGTATTTAACTACACCTTTGTGATATCTAGCTGTCTGCTCGCTTTGTGTATTTAATCTTGCTAACATACTTTAAAAAAAAATTGAAGACCCTATTGCTTGATCCTTCTAACACAGTTGTCCATGAAAAAAGGCAACCAAGTAGTATCTTTGAACTCATGCTGCTCAAGTCCAAATGAGCTATCCATTGCAGCATATGAGGGGGAAAAAGGAAGACTGAAATAATTTCTTCTTTGGCTAATATTTCTTCTCTAAAAGCTCTGGAAAATTCTACAGGGTTGTATATGTTTCTGTAGTATTCCAAAGACATCAGGCAGGACATACTAGAGCAGATGCAGTGATTCTTAGTTATTCAGAAGCCAGTTTAGAGGAAAAACATTCAGTGTGAGCCTAAAGAAAAGGTTTGGTTGAGTTATTGAGAAGTGAAGGTTACTATTATTTCATCTAGGATCTTTTAAGAACTCAATATATTGTGAGTCATTTTCCCTATTTTGTGCTATTTTCCATTTTCATAGCACCTCCCTTCCTGACTTTAGCAAAGCAAGTTCCTAAGTACTGTGAGAAAGGCTGTGCTCATAGTGATAACACTGATGATGTTTGCAGAGCTGAGACCTGAGAAGCCTCCTGAGAATACTTGTTATGCATATCCAGAAGGATCAGATAAGCTTCTTCTACTTCAGTGGGATCAAAAGTGGACCGACATTTTAAGAAAAGCACTTGTAATTCACGTGTTCATATTTTTGAGTCTGTTATAAGCACACATGAGGAGGAGAGGCTCAGCTGACACAAATCATGTCGAAGGAGCTCTGGCAGGATACATCTGCTTAATACCTGCTGCTGCAAAGTTTTCCCAGGGCTCTTTAGATGATAATTCAGCACATTATAGAACTTGGTGGAATTGTCTATATGATAATATTCATTAAGGTGACTTGTAACATCCACAGACAAGGATATTTATTTCTCACTTGGTGTAAATAAGTTAGAAAAGATGCAGAGGCAAACAAGTCAGGGGAAAATGATGCATTGCTTAGAAGCATACCTGAGAAATAAAATGAATGGGATTTTGTAGAATTTGCTGTTCAGTGCTTGCTTACTCACTTGCTTAACCACTACTGGTAGGTAATGACTGGTATACCTTCTAATCAAAAGAGGCTTTACAGAGATTACCTGGCAATTTTAGCATAGCATTCGCTTTGTGATAGACAACACATTGCTTGGAACAATGCACCACCAGCTGCTTCCTTGTTTCTTTTTCACTAAATGCTAGTGACCATTTAGCAGTTTTAAAACCAGAACAGGTAGCATTTGCCTGTAACAAAGATTATAGGTTTTGCCACTTAATGGCCTTAATGCTTTCAATGCTCCTAGCCATTATTTTCCTCGTTAACGTGCTTTGCAATGGATAGACTATATTATGTCTATCTAGATGGACTGTATATTAGGTCTATCATTTGGTGAATATGTTTGGTTAGCTGCTAAGTGATTTCTGTTATTTTCTTTGTGCTCTCTTCTGTGAGTACAATATATACACCCTTAAATCATGTTTTAGCAAACATGCCAGGTCTCCTGCTTTTAGAGGTAGCTTTTTGGTTTGAATGGTGATCTAGTTCATGATGGCAAGATCTCTGTCTGCCCAGATTAACTGGCATGTTCTGACCATTAGCACCCATCGGCTTTCCATGAGCAGCAGATCCAAAACTCCACGTGGTCCACAAAACTAGAATGCCTAATTCTCAGCCAAAGAAAGCACTTCTGAATTCTTGCACTTTATGTTACTTTGTAATCCTTACTTTCTAAGTATCAATAATAACATTTTGTTATAGAATAGCTGTAGGAATAGCTGAAGGAATAGGACATCTCTTTGGATCTGCTTTCTGAGTTTTCATTCATGACTGAGTAGCTAGTTGTAATAATTCTATGGAGCTTTCAGGGTAATTTTCTTCAACAGCATTCTCCTGAGGGTACCAGATGTTTTGATGTCAGATCTTATCTGCGAAGACACCTTAACTTTATCTTAGTTCCTGTTTCCATTCTGGGCTTAACATTCGGTGCTTTTAATGAAACAAAGTTTTTGCATATCGCTGTGTTTCAGGTGTATACATTAAATTTTTAACTTGCTGACAAAACCAGAACAGAACATAAAGGAAGCAACTGGAAACTGTCATCCTTTTAACATTAACTAAACACTTCTTCCTCCTTTTAAGAAGTACTTTGTGGCTATCTCATGAAAGGTGTTACTGGCAATAGCCAGTAAGGTTGATGAGAAGCACTTGATATAGATTTTGAAATTCTTGAGGCATTGTTACAAAGAGATATGCACCCAGTTTCCCAAAAGTTAAAGACAGAGGGGCAGGTAATAAGCCTTTGTAGATTTTTCCTAACAAATCCAGCGTTCTATACATTTTCAAATATATGCTGAAGACTAAGATCAGAATAAACCTAAAGGAGGGGACCAGAAGGGGCGATGGGGGCTGGTGTATCAGGTGGCAGCTGCTGGAGCCATTTGGCAGGAGAGGGTGGCTGAGACAGGTCTGGGGACAGGCATGTAGGCGCTCGGAGAAGGTGGGAGCCCTTGGTGCCGTCTTTCCCTGCACTGCAGGAAAGATTGAAACTGTGGTGATTAAAGATGATAAGGGGGGAGCCTAGAGTTTGCACGGGCTCCTTCAGATGATGGTTTCTGTTATACCCGTGTACTTTCCTGGACATTAATATCCTTGAACAGTTCTACCTTCTGACCATCCCAGATGCCTCTGTTTGGGTACCACCCTCTCTGCTCCTTCCTCGTGGTTTCTAGACAGCACGTTTTTCCCTTGATATATTTTATAGTAAGGTAAGTCCTATCTACCAACAGATTCTAGTTTGCTGGTTTTAGATCGGACAGAGCCTAAAGAGAGATGCAGGATGACTTACATCAAAGGACGCTTCCTTGATGTTCAGGAAGGTATATTTGGAACCCAATGATAATGGAGCTGGCTTTATTAATTTTTATTTTTTTAATAACTGAGAAGCTATTTACATAGTAAAGCACATCTAGTACTGCCTTACAGCTAAAGACTTTGGTCTGTTAAGAAGACTTTCAGTATAGAAATGTATCTTATCCTGTGGAACCTATATAGTTATTTTCATAAATGTATTCATTTATCATAATGGTAACATACCATCGTGAGGAAATGAGAATATACATACATCTGTACTGCTAATTTTGCTTGGTGTGTGTTTAAGGGGAGTAGATGAGCAATACAGTCTGGTCAGCAGAAGATCAGAAGTCTAGGTATGAATCAATAATTTTTAGAATGTAAAGCATTCAGATTGCATTTTACTACTAATGAAAGGTCTGCAGGGCAATTTTTAAAATTACTGCATAGTTCCTGTTTTTTCCTCATTTTATTGCTGTGCTCTATACTTCTCAGTCTTTTTAGCAGTTTGATTCATCATTTTTCGACACTCACTGTAACCTAAATAGAGATAAAATCACCAAAACCACCAAATCTTCACAAAAGTTCTCTTTTTTTTTTCTGTTAGAAAAGGTAGCAATAACTGCAAGAATGTTCATCAATTTTGTACTTTCTTTTGTGATTTGAAATGTCATCCAAAACTATTTATTTTCAGAAATGTGAGGGATTTCAGGAAAACTTTTGTTATTTTCTTCTGTCAAATGTAAGAAATTGAAAAGTGAAGCAGAAAAGTTATTTTCATTCATTTTAAATGTTAACTATTGTAACTGTCATAACTACAAAAAAAAGTACTTTGAGCAATTTCATAAAACATAACATTTGTTAAGAGAAAAAGTTCTTTAATGTCACACATTTGAATTACTTCAGGAAGGAGATAACTGTTTAAGAATTTGTGGCAGAGGATGTTAAAAGACCTGAATCATAAATGTAACTGTTTTTTAACACATGAAGATTACATTCTACTGCAATATCTACAGCTATTAAATGCACACATAATTTGAAGATCTTCAAGATGGCAAATAACCATGCCTAAATAATTAAAGGATGTTGGTATTACTGTGCATCTGCATACCTTGAATTCTAGAGTGAGAACAAACTGTGAAATTCTCCTTCTAAATTTAATCTGTTAAAGCTAGTAGAGGGTCAGTGTTGTGGGAAGATGGATCTGGTCTAGAAACCTAAGTTTTTTGTTAATGTGTTACTAAGTAACATAAGGTGGTTTGAATATAATATTAAATTTCCTTTTGACTTAGTCCAAGACCTCATAGATTGTCTTCAGTTTTCATTCTCACAGAAAGCTAAATCTGGAAGGTGAATCACCTGTTTCAGGGGGAAGCGATTATTTGTTAGAGACTGTGCATTTTCCTTGATATAGGGCTAGAAACTTCATGTTAATTTAAGTGCATTTATCAGTGAATGTATAATCTATAATGCTTCTACCTATGAGAAGGGAGTAGAAGAACTTTTCCTCTTCAAGCTCAATAATGTTCCATGGGGAGTATCAGAAACTTCCTGTAATTTCACCGTTTTCCTCAGTGGGCAGCTTTTACTGACCCTGGTAAAAAGGGAGACCCAGAAACCACAACAGCAACATGTCCTGGCAATGAACTAACATGACACCACCTTCTCTGTATCAAAACAGAGGTGAGGAAGTATAGAAAACGTGCACTGAAAGTTAAGAAATGCTCATGGATAATATAATGTAATAGAAATTAAAATGGAATAAATAATCTTATTGCTTTTTAACTAGTCAAGACAAACCTAGATAAATAAAAGCTATCAAGTGCAACTTGGAGTTTGGGGACTGACTGATGTCCAGGGACCTTCTGTTTTGTTTGTAACTCTGTCACTGACAAGGCGTAGAGCTCATCTCAGTCAGTTTCAAAATCTGTTATCGGTCTCTGCAGTGATCGAGCTGTGTTCACTGCGAACACAACAGAGAGTCACCTGCCCCCGCAAAGCTGGTGACCTCATAAGATAAGCGGTAGTCTTGCAATGAAATTACACATCTTGTAAGGGAGTAGGTGAGCTCGGATGAACAGCCTTCCCTTTGTTTCTGCTCACAAACCAGGAAATGACTGTTACGTTCAGATGCAAAATAACAAAATCCGTTAAATTGTATGAAAAAAATAGAATTGTACTTTTAATATCTGGTCAGTGGAAGTGAACGAGCTCTTTAACTTAGAGGTCAAACTTCTCTAGCATGTTGTTTGTACAGGTTTTTCTGTACGAAATGAAATGCCTGGCTTGCATTGCTTTTTCAATGCACTTCTTTAAGATGTCAAATGTGAAAAATAAAGAACAATTTTAAAATCTGTTCATTTTAAAATGTTTAGTAGGGTTCCACTCCCCATAATGTAATTGAATGTCCAAATATAGGTAGGAAGTAAAGGTTGTTGCTCTATCTCTTAAAGATGAAAAGTGCAGTAGCAGTTTTTCTAAAGTCTAAGCTGAGAAAATACTAAGGACTGTTTTGTTTCAACCCAGATTCACAGACTTTAAATTGGTTAGTTAACTGGAAGTGCTTACCATTGAATATTATTTCCCAGCAATTCCCAGGGTGGTGTTTGGGAGTGCACACTTCCATGTGAGTCCCCAGAGGATTACGTGACCCAGGACATAATGAAGAATTCCCCTCTGAACAATGTTTTGCTGTGTGCTCAGAGATGAGCACAATTATGGAGAGAGAGTTTGATGAGGTGGCTTGCGCTTCAACTCCTGTAAAGCACTCCAATTCAGCACACTTAAAATGTTGTGCACCAGCCCTGGACTTTCTTTTGCTCAGCACTTTCGAAATGAAACATTTCAGCACACTTGAACAATAACTATGAGAATTTTTTACTGTATGAAAACATTCAATATTCCAAATTTTGTCTAGGCAAAGAACAAGTATTGAAATACACATTTTCTCCTGAGCTAGAAATTTGATTAATGTTAGGTTAGGAGGAAATTCTGGTTGGGATATAGTCTGAACTATAGTGATCCTACAGAATGAGTAAAATGCCTGCTGCAACATGTCTGTATTTGTACTTCACACTCTTGTCATACGGGACAAGGGAGGGAAGTACTCTTCAACATTAATGAGACTGTGTTCCTCAGGAAAAGGCACTGCTGGCTCTGGGCTCAGATTTGATGGGGCTAAATGCGTCATTTCTTTAAGACCATATATGGGAGAAAAAAGTCAAGTTTTCAGGATCAACTGTGGGCGTGCCCTTGGCAGGGAAGAAGCCGAATTAGCCTGCTGTCAGTCAACAGCAAGAGGTGTGTCGTTTAGGAGGAGACAGAGAGGCTTGGTCAGTAGCTGACTGGAGGAGAGTGCACTTGAAACCAATCCAAGCAAGGCACGTAGAATAAACAAAGTACTAGAAGAATATAAAGCAATGTGATAAGAGAGAACGCTGTGCAGTGGCAGTTGCACTTGTATTTCAATAAAGGCTTTGTGTACACGCAAGCTGTTGTTGCGTTGTCCGTCCCAACCAATCACGACAACTGGTGACCCATCACAATCAACCATTAGGCTAGTGCTGAATATTGCCTGCACCATGCAAGACTTCCCTCACCCCTGTCCTTTGGATCAGTCCTGAGAATGTAAAATGATTTCAGAAATGTAAAAAAATGCATCAGCATGAGAAATAAGAATGAACCCCAAGGATATCAGATTCCCATTGGCTACAGTCGCTGCTAAACTGTCATCATCATCATGGCTTGGCTTTGCGAACGAAGATCTGGGGAGGGGTCTTCACACGCTCACTGCAATCGGTGAGAGCACCCTTCTGG
>NW_010389242.1:23096-54215 GCF_000710305.1 Buceros rhinoceros silvestris
ACCTGAGGTTCATCTGCCAGGGCCTAGCGAGCTTGGACGGTGACAGCGAAGTCCTTGGGTCGTAGGTTTGGTTAGAGTGTCCTTCTCTTAGATGATGGATGCCTTACAAGGCTAAACAAGCTCCATCTGCCCGGGTTTGGAGTCAGAGTTGTCCTTCTCCTAGGATGGCTGCCCAAAGGCTAGTGAGCCCATCCTGCCCATGGACACACTTTGTCTGACCCTTCAGTTGAGACCTGTCTGGCTTGGGAGACCCCACCGGAGGCACATGCCACCACCAGCACAGCTCTCAACCTCACAAGGGCATTCAAGCTCCTTCCCCACGACAAGGGGGTGCCCGTGAAAGAGTCGCTGCTCTACCTCTGGACATCACAGACACGGGCATGGGCTGGCCGGGGCCTGCCAAGAACAGGAGTCCTGGAGGATTACTAAACTGTGCACTTGCCTTATCAGAGGACTATGGGAAATGCATTTCAGTATGTTTTGTTTCTGTAAATTGCAATCATGTAGTGCAATGGAAGTGCACTCAGTCCAGGTCACTAAACATTGAAACTAGCAGAGCTACTCCAATGACTGCTAAATATTAATAGAGTCCCAGGCACTAGAGCAACTGAGATTATGGCAAGTAAGTTCTTGCCTTTATAAACTGGCATAATTATATTTTAAAGTGTTAAGAAAGTACCCTTGTTTAAAATGTCCTCAGAAACAGGATTATATGTTTCAGTAACCTGATTTGTGGTCCACAGAACCAAGAAGCAATGTTCTGATTTATGTATGTAAAACCAAAATGGTATTAATAAAACGATGCTTTTTGACTGCAAATAGAACTGGTTTCAATGCATGGGTAAATGCCAGCTACTACAGTCTCAAATGATGCAAGTAAGTATAAAGCCTTTGATTTAAATGAAGTTATGCTAATTTATATGAGCTTAGTATTTTAGTCCCATATATTCCATAATCAGAAAAAAGAATAGAGAGTTGTGGAAGTATTTTCTTTCATATCACCTCAGTTGCTCTTGTTTGCTGGATTTATGAGCAATTGACTCATAAACCAGTCTGAATTAAATTAAATGTAATTACTGAATACTACCTTTGCTTCTGCAGCTCAGAGATTGTTTTAATGAATTATTCTGCTCTTTTTTCAGTGTAAGTCTACTAGATGCATTATTGTCTGTGAACACCCCTGTTTCTTCCCACATATGAAAAATGAATTTGGGAGCACTCTTTGTAATAAGTGGGTTCCGAATCCCCAAATGCTCCACTGGAAGGCATGGGCAAGGAGGTACATTGTTCACAAGAAAAATTATTGGTATTTGCTACCACTGACTTCGAGAGAACTGCCCGAATGAGCAGGAGGAATAATCCTGCTTTGGTAAATATCAACTTCAAAAGCAGTAACTACTATTTACTTGGAATAATGATGTACTTTTTTTTCTACTGTGAATATAAAAATACTGCAGCCATAAGCTGATTCTTCGATACCTGCTGAAGAAATTTTTTTATGATCTGTTCACTACAGAGATGGTAAAAAATAGACTGTAACTAAAAAAGATTGGATATCATAGATCTCTGCAAAGCAGTTTTTTTATTGAGCTATATATTCAGTCATTCAGAATTTGGAAAGTTTCAGAATAATTTGATGCTATCATATTGAGTTTAAAATATGTCACAAGGCAGGCCTAGCTTCATTTGACAAGGCAGAAGTATTCCATAGATTCAGAGAGTTTACTATCAGGCAGATTTATCCATATATTCAACCTAAAAGGACCTTCTCCAAGCTTCATCCCAATTATTTGAATTATTATAGTTGTTATTACAAATTTAAATATTCAGTTCCAAGTCAAATTTGAAAACAAAAATGGAAATAAGATATATAACTGAATTTAAAAATATGAGGTGCTGAAAATGTACTTACTTTTATTTCATGATTGGATCTTAGATATTCAAGCACTCAAAATCAGTTCGTTACAGGTTTTTGCCTTATGTTAGTTACCATAATAGCTTGTCATACTGTATGTTGTAGAGTTTTACCTGCTCTACCTCGTAAGCTGAGCTGCACTCGCAAGCCTTCACAGACCTTGTATCCTAGTATAAAAACTGGGTTACATTTAAATTACAGTATCAGTTTGACTATCAAGAATAGCTTACGAAATCACCACCTGTAAGTCAACAAGCTTGTTGCATGTGCTTGTCTACTTCTCACTTTTCATCATAAAACTAACTTTCCTGAAGCAGTTTACACAGGAGACATTTCTGTGAGGTGTTTTCTGTTAAAGCATGTTCAACCTGTCTCTGTAACCAAAGCCGTCTTTGAGTCTCCTTTCCAAAAATACTTGAAGTGGTCACTAGAAAAAAGCAAGTTGTTGTTCCTGATGTATTGTA
The DNA here is from genome assembly GCF_000710305.1 of Buceros rhinoceros silvestris. NCBI lineage: Eukaryota > Metazoa > Chordata > Aves > Bucerotiformes > Bucerotidae > Buceros > Buceros rhinoceros. The sequence goes on from NW_010389242.1 coordinate 25,476, forward strand.
GTAGTATAGATGTATCAGCCAGCTAATAGACATAAAACAAAACAATGGAGCAATAGCATAGAAAAAAAAAAAGCAGGGGATCAACTTATACTTTAAAATATATTTTGGTAAAAAATGTCTCAAGTTAAAATTGAAGTAATGTAATCCCACCTCCTGTTTAGTCAGCCTGCATTTCAAACCCTGAAAATGAAGAACAGTCACCCCAAAAATATTTTTCACACATTAGGCTCATGAGAAAATTATGAGAATGTCAAATCTCCAGAAGAGGAGCTGTGAATCACAGCCTACAGTAGACCAGAGAGCAGAAACTGTGGAAAGCACTTTTGCTTGGGATTTGCTGTGAAGATGATCATGCTCATAGACTAGTTCCTTAAAGACACTCAAAGTTTCTATTTTCTCAAGGGATGTTTCTTCTTCTCCCTTGGTTTTGTTATTCTGACATTCTGGTTCATCTCACTTGCCTTTCATCTACCTAACAGAGAGAGAAGTAAGTCAGTCTTTCTAAATTATCTGTCAGAGAGCGTGAAATAAACAGGCAGACTGTCAGAATGGGAAATAGAGATTTTCATGCATTTCAGGTTCAGTTGCCACAGCATGGGACTGATGTAAATGTTATCTGCAAGTTTAGGAAAAGAATAAAAAGATTTAAGTCCAGATTTGGAGCTATGTTAAAGTTTACTCAATACTGGAGGAGGAGCGGGTCAGAATAAGCAACTAGTAAAGTTCCTCTTCCGTTTAAATTACAGAAACTGAATGGAGCAGAAAAAAGGTCACTTAAGGAACCTGTCCTGGTTTGAGCTAGAACAGGACTAATTCTGTTCAGTGATTTGACTTTCCAGCTCAGTCTCTGCCAAGTCCCTGCACTGTCTGAAGTTAACGGCGTGTTTGTGCAGTCAGTGTCTGCTTCTAGCAGTGACAACGCTGGATGTTTACAGTCACTGCCAGGGACGGGGATGCAGAAAGGCTCTTGCTGACACTTGCTCCTGTGCAGACCAAGGTCACTGCTACACCCTGTGTCCCACGGTGGGGGTTGCAGTAAGTGAGAGGCCGCACGTGTGGGGAGGAGTGGACAGGACAGGTGACCCTACACTGACCAGCAAGGTGTTCCATCCCATAGACGTCATATTCAGTATAAAGACGAGGGCTCACAAGGGTCCAAGTCTTCTTCAATGGCCAGCGTCTGAGGAGGAGTTTGACTTCAGTCCCAATCTGTGCATTCCTGAATCCAGTTCTGGAATCCAGCCCCTGAATCTGGTTCCTGTCTGCTGCTGAGTCCAGCCTGGGCCTTCCCCTGTGCCTGCTCACAGCATCAGTGGTGAAGGTGACATGGTTGCCATCAGGAGGTTCGATATTGGTTTTGTATGTATTTGTATATATTTCGTTTTACTGGTTTTATTTTCATTAAAGCAGTTTTAGATTTTTTTTTTCCAATCCATAAATGTCTCTCCCTTACTCCCTTTCTCTTCCCCTTTGGGAAGGGAGAGGGCTTAGCAGAGAGCATCTATCATTTGTCTAGTGGCCGGCCCAGACTTAATCCTTGACAGAATGAGACAAGAATTAAAGAAAAAGAAAAAAGGGGCTGTGCAAGCTATATAATGAAAATTAAAGAAAAAGATAACTAATTTACAAGCTGTGGGCTGGAGAGGAATGTATAAAGATTGACTATAAACTGTATCTGGGTTTAGCTGTATACTTTTGGGTTTCTATTTCTGTTTTATGCTTTCAGTTTCTGGTGCAATTATGCCAATAAATATTAGTTTATTAAAGTAATCTTTGTTCCTGAGATAGACTCTCAGTGTTTCAGCAAGCCGGTCAGGCTGCTTCCAATGCCTACTCTTTTGTCAGAATGCCTTGGGAGAGACAGTTTCTCTTAAACTGTCTGTATTTCACACCCTCTTAAATCATCAGGGCTCTGGTTTTTCTGTCTGCCTTGCTATGATCTTCTGTTGCCCAGCTGTGATCCATCTGGCAATGGGATACTTACTGGCAGGCATTTCAGGGAGTTATCTGCAGTGAATGGGAAAATGTTTTGCAATGAGTCTTTGATATTTGTAGACAATAAAAAGTTCCTGCCATTTTGAGTATGAATGAATGGAGGGAAAATGGAGGTCAGTGTCATGGTTATGAAAAAGATTCATTGATTCACCAGTTGCAATCGCATGTAGAGGCTGATCCGCCCGTCTCCCACAGTTTCACTCTGGGGCGAATGCTTTTCAGCTTTTTGCTGAAGTGAAGCTTTCTTGGAGAAATCCATTGTGAAGTGTCACTGTTGGATGTCAGATGTAGAAGGGTATTAACAGGAGTACAGTCAGAAGCACCCACAAGTAAGAAGTATCCTATCTTTATCTGGTGAAGTGTGTCCATTAGTTTATCTAGGTTTGGGATTCACTCTTTATGAGCAGAAACAGTATTGCAACACTCTGTGATTAATTGCAAGGATGCTTGGGATAATCAGCATCTTTATGTAAGACTTTTGCTTAACTTCTGTTTGTTAAAGATCTGACATAGACCTTATTTTCATCCTTTTAATGAGAATCCCACCCCACCTGGTGCTTCTAGCTTTGTATCTCAAGAAAGTAAAGTCAAAGATTTGTGAAGATGCCCGGTGCACTGGGTTGCCTTTCTTGAGCATCTGCAGACAATCTTTCACATGATGACCAAGAGGAAGGATTATCTACTAAGTCTTTGCACATATCAACCCCAGGCACATTTGAGCAAGTTGAGATTAGCAGTGTTGTCTTTCCAATAGCAGATCTACCATGAAAGACCAAGCGTCTTGCATGGTAAGACACATAAAGATGGGGATGTGAAACTTGTTAAGTTAGTAATTGAAACCTGAATAGATGATTGGAAGAATGTACTGGATACATATTATTAAAAGACAGAAACTTACAAAATGTTTGTGTTAAGTAAGTGATAAAGAATGTGTGTAATAAAGAATGTATAATACATTCTTTCATTCATTGTACATTGTATGTACAATTTAAAGAATGTATTTAATACCACAAAAGGTATTTGATCAAATGAATGTGATCCTAAGTCCAGGTCATTGGATTAAGGTTGACAGTGATAAGAAAAATTGCCTTCTTTGAAGGATGAGGTGTCTGATATTGGGAAAGATGTGTATCAGACCCAGCTTGAAAGTAAAGAAATGCTATTCTTCAGGGAAAGCAGACTTACTTCCTTACTCTTGCATTAGCAATTGCTTTAATTAATGTTTTAAATTTCTTATTTTAATTCTGCTTGATTTTCACAGGAATATTAATAGTGAAAATAATTCCTTCCTCTGCAGATTTAGAGCTGGTATAATGGAGGTGTGATCTGGAAGGACTCTTGGACTGCAGGACGTGCCACTCACCTTCTCTGTGAACATGTTGGTGGTATCCAGAGGGAATAAATGAAAAAAAAAAAGTAGCTAGTTTATTTAATGTGGAAACAGTGCAAGTGAATCTCATTGTTTTATTTTTGAGTTGTTCTTGGCCTCTTTCACAATTTATGTCTTTTCTCTACAAAGCCAGAGAGGGATCCAGCTGCTCCACAGACAAGCCATTGCATGGCTGGCAGCACAAACCACCCTGGACCGTGCTGGTAAAGAAAACTTCTGGGTGGTTCTCCACAGTTAACCTGGAAGGCTGCATGTTTGTCTATTTCAATAAGTTTAAGATCTTAAAGTATTTACTTGATTCTTTGCTTTCCTGTTAGAAAATACACAGTTTGTTTCTAATATCTGCCAGAATCTCTTCAGCTTGTGAGATTACCGTTCCTTAAATTACTAAGCATGATCTTGGCAGAGAGGAATGAGGAGTCATGCCACTGTGAGGCTGAACCGGAACCTCAGGTCAAAACAAAACTGTGTTGATGTTGAAGCTACTGGTCGTATCACAAGGTTGTATTTTCAGAGTGGCTCTTTGAATTAGCAGATTAAACATCCATCTTTCATGTTATTTTGGAAACTGTAGTGTTGCCCAGCAGGAAAGGGACCTGTCTCCTTCCTGCAGGAAGGGCAGGGCCTGTCAGGGGCTGATGGGGATGAGCAGGAAGAAGATGGCCAGCACCATCACAGCTGAAATCCTGCCCCCTAAAAGAAGATTGCTGCTTTCTGGAAAAGTCATATGGTGTTGTGACCTTCCCACAAAGAGGAGCCCAGAAACTTTTGAGAAGACAGGACAAGGATGATGGCAAGGTGGGATGGTAACTGAAACTGTAAGAAAGTGGGAGGGGGGAATGGCAGGGGTGTCCAAAATAAATGGTGAACAAGTGGAGCATGTGAAATGAATTTGGATGCTTCCTGCGCAGACGAAAATGTTGGATGATCTACCCTGTTTGAACATTATCTGTAAAGTCATTACTGCAAGAGGTATGAAGACTACATGTTGACAAGATATTAATGCTAATTTCATTTTGTGCAGAAAAGATTTGAAGATTTATATATATAAAAATAAAAAGATGCAAAGAATGCGTATATCTATGCTAGAGGTTTAAGTTTCAGCAGTACAGTCAAGCTATTGAAACTTTAATCTCCTTGACCCCACTAGTTGAAAAATGCTTAAGCTCTGATTTTGAGTCTGTTCATTACATTAATGTCAAATACTTCTTCAGTCATCACACAACTCCGTGAGAGAAGGGGCAATTCAGACATATGAGGTTCAAAGATTCCTGTGAAGAAAATAGTTTTTCTGGTGCAGATGTGATCAAAGATTAGAAAGTACTACAGGGCATGCAAAATTATTGTGTTCTCTATTTTTGACTGTGTTAGTCTTGGCAAATAGAAAACAATACCCTACTGAGAGCAGACCAAGTACTGGGATCAGATTCATCGGTATGCTCTGCCTGCTCAGTGCTCCATCAGAGTGTGCAGCTGGTTTGTGTTGTCAGAGCAACAGAAAGCAGCCAGGAGTTACAAGAGAACTGGGCTAGCATGTGCTTTTTATTGTTATTACTTTTAAAGGTAAAATCAGAAAAAAAGAAAGATCAGGCATCACAAAGGCAACACCTGCTCTAGAGTCAATTTGACACTATAGACTGACTTTTTAGAGGCTGCCACAGTTTAAAACCAAGATAGTCTGGGGTGTAATTGCTGTAACCTTTGTCCAGCCACAGGTCATACACAGAGCCGTCATTCACCGTTTCTCTGCAAGCAGCCAGAGACAAGAGAAGCCTGATTTACAGCCAAGAAAGGAGCAGTTTGATCCCTGGGTTTGGTAAGGTAATTTTGGACCACAGTTCCTGCTGTTACACAGCCCTTTCTGTGCTGTGTGAGTGAGTCCCTCCACCATGGGGCAATTCATGTATTACATGAAAGTGCTGTGCCAGTCTCTGAAATGCTGACTTAATGGGTACCGAAACTGTGGCTGAGAAGGGGTTAGATTCTTTTAAAGTACAGACTTCTGTGACATACTGAGGCAAAGGTGGCACCTGGCTCACAGCTTTGGTCTCCTGCATCCTACACGCATGCTTTAAAGGCAATTTGTGGTTATTTACAACCGAATGTATAAATTAAAAACTGTGCCAATATTATTGTCTATGTTACTGACTTAGCTGTTCTAAATGCTTTCTTTAGCATTCTAAAGCTAGTTTGCTTCAGGCTTTTCTCTCAGAAATCACTATTGCCTCACCTGCCAATGGAGATGCTTGTGTGTTTGCTCAAACTTGCTCCAATTCAAATGACTTCACCCACATACATACCGTGTTTTGACCGCTTAAAGCAACCTAGCTCATTTTGACTAATGCAAATTATGGACTGATTGACTCAGAGAGGTCAGGCAGCAGATGTGACTGAAAAGTGTCTTCCAACTGAAGTCAGCTAAAAGATATAGCATCTTTAACTGGCACACTGGCCAGAAGATAATGTGTGTACGCTGGCTCGGCAAGCCCTCTGGGGCACAGTCTGGTCATCGGCACTCTGCCAGCTGCTGGCCTCTACTTGGGATTCACAGCCGTGCTCCAACAGAAATAAAGGCAAAAAACATGCTTCCAAACATCAAGCAAGTATCTGCCTGTGATCATTTCTTACTTTGTCATCCCTTCGATATTAACTTACCTCCACCCAGAGAAGAGCCAAAGAGAACATTGCCAATTTACATTGAAAAAATGCAGTAATGGGGGCGGGTGGTAACTGTGTTAGGACTGGGGAAGCAAGAGAGCCTAGAACCACTGCAAAGCAAATATCCAGAAATGGAACTTTGGTTTAATCAGAGCAGTAGTGTCACTTCCTGTAACAGATAACTGAGTATGTTTCAAGATTTTATGGGATTTTTTTTTTGGTTAGTTGGATCCTTTTGTTTACTTCTGAGATTTACAAGAAGTATCTGTTTAAGAGCCTCACTTTCTCTACTCCTGCAAAGTTCATAAAACCAGTTTTATAATGCACTCAGTACCAAACCGGTTAGATGAGACCTACCATGGACATTTAGGAAGTGATCACACTGTAACTCAGGCCCTGTACAACAGAGAAAATCGGATTGTCTCTCTTGTAATTGACACTAGGATAACAAGGATACTGATATGGGCTGGTATTTTTATAAGCATGTGGACAAGAACGTTAAATCCTGTTTTGTTCTAGATGATTAGTGAAAATGGAGGGCAAGATACCACAGTGAGGCTTTAGTTTGATCAGTACCTGAGGCAAATTCCAAACATCGAAGTATTGCCTGATGTTTAGAAATTATTAAAGGCTGAAAAATACTCTCTGTGAGGGAACTGGAATAAAACAGTTCTTTGGAAAATAAAAACATTAGAAATTGCTTTCAGAAGTTCTGCTGGGAGGTTGATTGTGCAGCTGCCAGTTTTGTAAACATTTAAGTTGTTTGAATGAGTGTCTTGACCACAGCCAACAGGCAGCAAAGGGCAACTGATGTTGCTTCCAGCAGTGGAAGTAATCAGTGACTTATTAATTGGCTTTGGAAAATTTCATTTTGAGGCTTATTTGAACTAAGCAGAATGGAATTACTGCTGGTATTACTACATAATGTATGCAAATGAACAAACATTACCTTTGGCTGTATACAGTTTGTGAGTGGTTTTGTTGGTATTTAATGATTCAGTTTTCTAGTACCAGTGTGTATGCAGAAAGTCATGCCTAAAGAGGTCCGTTTTTTTGGGTTTTGCTTTCTGTTTTCTTCATAGGTCAGCTGAGGGACGGGAAGTCAGGCCTCACAAACCCCTAGTGATAATGAGTTGACAGTGCGTTTATTCTCTGATGCACTTTAGAAAAACATCAACAGGAGCATTTTGCTTGCAGAGAGCTCCTTATCAGAGCTGCTGCAAAGCAGAAGTGTTGCAGTTCCCAAGGGAGGTGATTAAATGGGGAGCATTAATCTCTTTCAGAAACAGAAAACACTTGATGTACTGCAGCATCTAAGGTTCCTGTCTCTTTCCTGCTGCAGGTTTTTCATTAGTTCCCTTAGTTCCTTTATGTAGTGAAAATACCCATCGACTTTTGACAGGCGCAATTGAACTGGGAGAGATACTGTGGAAGATGTGCCGGTGTAAATTTTGCCCAGTACACGCTCAGTTCATTTCTCAGCATGTTACTGCCCTGGAATGGGGTAAAGACCCAGACTGTGTACTCCAGAAGAGTCTGAAGAGGGGAAGGTAGATAGAGGACCCTAAGCCATTTGGTTGAGGAGGCAGTCAGATCACATTTTTTTGGTTCATGCTCATCATCAGTTTATCATTCTTGTTCTGCCTTGTGAGCTGCCTTTCAGCAAGTAGTTGCACCTCTCCTGACCTACCTGGGCCAACTTTATAAATCATGCGAACATACCCCCTGATATATTCTAGATGTACACAAGCAATTGGTAATTTTAGAATATGGTGGAAATAATGGATTTACTTCGCAGCAAAGCCTTGCTTAACTTAAAAATAAAAGCCCTGGAAGGTTCATATTTTCTATCTTCCTCTACTTCATCTCTTTCATCTGATTGCATAAATCCACTGCTTGTCCAAGGGACAGTAAGCATTAATATTCCATGTCACAGCATGTTACACAATGTACATTCTCATAATCAGAGTTGTATATAAGGACATTATCCCATTCTGATAATACCCAACATCTATAACATTTAGATTAATTTACTTGGTTTTTTTAACATCTTTTCCTTTTGAGATTCATGTAAATTACCTGGAAATGGAGTACATTGAATTCTTTAACTCAGTGTTTTAAATCTGGATGAATTTATTAATCACTGTTAGTTCCTGTGAAATACTTGACAATCTTAGCAAAAATGATGTATTATGCAAGTAACTGAAGCTGAAATAAAAAATATTGTTTGGTTTTGTAACAGTAATGCCAAGGGATAATTCATTGTTCATGTCATAAATAAGGGGATTTTGTTATTTTTTAATGTCAAAATAGTGCTGAAGTTCTTTTGCTGTAGCTGTGTTCATTGCCGTAACTATCTACTTTCCTATGTTACCACCAATTGTTCTAATAACAAGTGAAGAAGAATATCCTCTATCGTACCCTGTCACACTACTCTTCAATTCGTACTGGGAAGAAAACGAACTGGGGAAATAATAAAACATAGTAGTATTTTTATTCTCCAAGTTGTTCAGTGAGACTATTTTTGCTTTCTGGCTCCTCTTCTACAACAAGGTTGTGTTCTCACTTCTGACTGCAAATCTCTTGCTCTCTCTATCTTCTCCCAGTGGCGATTGCAAAATCTGCCCATGGCTTTTACAGATGCTGACAAAACCCAACAATATTTAGAGAGTTTTAAATAAATTTCTACTGTCTTTTTTTACCAGGGTACCAGGCTCAGCTGTAGAACCCAAATAGAAGTTAGAGAACTGAGTGGGTGGAGTCATTTTCACTGTCTGGGTACCCTTGCTTCATGAAGTTAGTATGGTTTTCCTCAGGCAGAGCATGAAAGATCTGTGGAAGCTGTTGGTTTTGAGAGGTAAACTAAAAATTTTTTAGGTTGTATTTTTTTTTTTTTAGGAAAATTCTTTAACTTTATAATTTCTATCCTTAGATTGCAGTAACAGATGGTGAGGAAAAGAAATATTGCAGTTCTCCGCATGCTGAACTAAGGTCGTCTTGGCTCTGCTCAGCTTCTTTATTTCAAAAACAGCTAAGAAATGGCAGTAAGAGAAAGAAATCATGAATATGTACACTTTAAAACATTTTTATGTCACAACCGCTATGGAACACCCAGGATGTGCAGTCAGAAAAGATCACTCATATATGCAATATTCGCTCTCACACAGACACTGATACCAAAATATATGAAAACCCACTTTACTCAAGGCTTTCTTCGAGGCCCAAGCCTCTTGTAAACAGTGTTTTTGCTTTTTACAACAGGAAAGCAATCCTGGTAGAGCAAAGCTTCTTTCAGCCACAGAGTCGAAAAAATACTCTGGATTTTCTATGTCTCACTGACATCCACTTGACCTGTTCAAGTTGAACGGCTTTGCCTGAAGGAGCAGGGGGAGAAGGAGGAGAGGTGGAGAGGTGGTCTCTGGGTAGATCTGAACACCGGTCATCCCCTTCTTACAACAAAGAAAGACCATAACAAAGAATCAGCATAAAACAAAAAAGCAAGAAAGAAAACTGAAGAGAACTTTATGTTTCTCTTGAAAATTCTCTCACAGAATGGAAAGCTTTATAAAAGCTAAACTCTTGTGGCAGGCACTACTTCTTACTGTCTATCCAGCTCCCAAGCTCAGCAAGAGCTGGTGAGGTTTTAAAGTGGTCTCTATTCCACTGTACCAGAGGCACGGTGTTGCTTATGCTCAACAAGGACATCTGAATGGGCTAAGACATACCTGGAACACCAACCTGGATCTTCTTCCGGGGCATTTTCTGGTCAAATACGGTACTTACCGGTGCTAAAGCTGAGGAAGAACATATCTGCACTGGTACAGTGTAATTCACCTTGGACACGTGGAGCTTTTTCAGCACATCTGGATTTCTGTTTTTAGGTATAAGTTCAGAAACTACAATTGGTAAATTAGGTTAGACAAAATATGAAGAGAGACCAAAGGACAAATGAAGCCAATCTTTTATTTTAGAATCTGTTAATTTTTTGTCGTTTCATGCGTATTTATTACTATTGTTTTACAAGTATTGTAATATATTGTTAATGGCTTACTAAAAGGGATAGACAAACTTGTCCTATTTTGGATATATATTCAGGGGCAATAGAAAAAGAAATCCCGTTCTACTGCTATTCAACATATTTTTGCTGCTGAGATCCCCTGCAGTCTCTCACAAGTAAACTTTTCAAATAAATTCACTCAGATTTCCCTATAATCTAGAGAACAGCATGGTATTTATTTCATGCTAATCATTTCTCTGATTTGCACACAGAGCTAATTTATTTGCAGGGAGTGACATGTCCTTATAGCCTTTTTGAGCGCAGGCAATACGGAGTAAAGATTAACTAGGTTCGTGGCAGGAAAGATTTCTGTAAATATTTTGGTGAAGGTATGTGGTGAGGAAGGTATTTGCCATGTTGTTTAAAATAATTGTAACCTGTTAATCTTACATATCTCTTTACCAGGACTGTTTATATTCATGGACTCCTAAAAATATGTTTTACAGTTTCAGTACAATTGAAGCTTAAGGAAGAAATTTGCACTAGGGTGTAAACTAGAATAAGCTGCTATCAGTATGGAATGGTCTTTTATTATTAGCATAACTATACTGTAGTAAAAGCTGCTTTTTCTCCCTCTTAACTTGGGGTTGATATCTGTTGGAATCAAAGCATGATACTCTCCTTTATGCTTTCTGCTTTGCATCATGATTAGCAGTAGCTTCCTGGAATAAAATGAGCTCTACCCAGTCAGGCAAAAGCCTTGCTGCTGGGAATAATTTTAATGCTCAGTTTTGCATATAGATGTAACTCACTGAGATGATAAAAACTCATTTAGTGTCTGTGCCTTCAGCCCCATTTCTAGATGGACTCTAAGGAGCTCAATTGGTCTCAGCTGTAGTTCATTTACTCACACAGTTCACACTTCCCTGTGTCTGTTGGGCAGTAGGAAACTGGTACGGGCAGAGTGTGGCTTTTCACTCTTGATGTGGTATTTTTCCACTCATGGAGTGTTTTGAGCACTATTACTATGAAGAGAAAGTGGCCATGGGGGCTGTTAACTATGCCCTTGTGCACCGAGGTGGCAGAGGTTGAGCTCTGAGCCTCCAAGTCAAGCAGTGGCCACTGCCCCACCGCTCCACAGGGTTTGTCACATAGCAGTCCAAAGTATGCAAGCATTTGGTTGCATAGCTATCACTTTCAGATGAAAATATTTGGATCTGCTTTAAAATGGTATCTCTTCTGCTTAAATCAGTAGGGTTTTTCCTAACTCAGAGGGGAGTATTGAAACCTTAAGACTGTTGTGACAGGCAACAATGCAGCAGAAGTACAACCAGAGATGCTAGAGCTGAACTTGCCCAAATGCCATCTTACTCTCCTAGAAAGAGGAAAATAGTCATGCCATTTCTAATGCTTGTCCGTATAGCCATTTTCACAACCTGTTGGCCCTATTTCTTTTACGTTTTTTGTTCTGCTATCATGTCTACCGTCATCTTGAAAGCAAAGTACTATGTGGACGGGTTTGTAACTTGAATGTATAATACTGGCACAACTATAATCACGGCAGTGTTTCTAACTCCCAGTGCAATGCAGAATAATAATTCATATAAGTAACTTTATGATATCTACATAGAAACACAGATGCTCTCTGTTGTTTTCTTAGGAAGCATTCAAAGATCCTACAGTGCTTTGGAAATCCTAGGTGCAGGCTCAGTTTGTAATCTGAATTCAGCTTTTGAAGAAGCATTTTTGTTTTTACTCTTTCCAACCAAAAAAATGCCCCCAATTTTCATTGCTGTTAGCAGCTGTTCTTTTTAGCATGTGCTCCAGTCTTTCAGAAGAAACAATTTGTGAAAATCTGCTGTGTGAGATGAGACATTAGGAAATGAGTGGGTAACTCCAATGGGGATGGAGGTAGAAGGGATTATACAACTGTAATTATGGTTCCTTCACCAACTGATCAGCAAAATATTGATATTAAAACAGAAGCATGAACTTCACAGGTTTAGCCGTTGTGTTCAGTTTGCCTGCTGTCTGTGGTGTCTGGCCTGCTGGGAGGCAGCATCATGGCAGATGCATATTGAAAGAAAAAAAATTGTGTTTAAGCTGGTATCAGAAAGTGGCTGAAGATGTGTGCTGCTTTGATCTACTTCAAACTTTTCAGAATGGACGGGTGCTGTTTCAAATGACAGCAGATGTCCTAGATGACAAAAGAATATTTAAAATGAGAAAATACACCACATAGCCAAGATTATATAAATTAACATAAAATCACACAGATCTTTAATTCAGCCATCTCTTATCACAAACGTGTGTTCTTCTTCATTAGATGACTTGTTGCATGAAACAAAGAGAAATGCTCCATTTCATGGATTATAACATCACTGGTATATAATCTTTCTTTCTAATGCTTTTTTTTCAAATCTCCTATTCAACTTTTTCCTCATTCTATTCTAATTTTTCCAGCCCACATAAGTCAAATGTCGCTTTCTGAGGTATCAGATATGCTATTGCTCAGATGCTGGATCCATGTCCTAGCCTTTCATTTTCCTAGCTTTCCCAAGTTTATTTTGTGGCGTTACTACACTGGTGTCAGAAATACATAGGTATTAAATGGAGGCTTTACGAAATCTCCAGGAACGCATGGTAGGTGGAATATCAAATAACTCTGAGTTTCCATCTTGATTAGTTTTTTATATCCCTCAATTTGGCTTCAATTCAGGGAAGCACTCAAGCAAGTGCTTAACTCTGAGAATGTGTTTAAATCCAATTTTTTTTTTTAGTGGAGATGGAGGCTCACGCCAAGTGCTTTGTAAAGCAAGACATTTTGTTATTTTCCCACGGGGTGCCCCCCATATTTTAGCCATGTTCTTGCCTGTTACTTTAGGTTAAAGATTTCTGCACTTCTAGAAGAAATGCAGAAATAAGTGTGTAAGTAGACTGGATGAATTGAACCCTATTTTTCCATCTTTACTCATAACTTTTAACTGGCTTTTATTAAACTGAATAAGTATATCTAAAATAGAAACCACATGAGCTTGAATACTTTTCATCTACCTTCAAAAATGGGATCACTTTTTAGGTAGTCTTGACAGTGATTCTTTCCCAAGGGATGCTATATTCCTGGGAGTAATTGATCATCACCGAATCTCACAGGATTGTGTAGACAATTTTTGTATAATTCCAGTTTATTCACATAAAATTTGTGCGTGAGAGTTGAATATAGGTTGCATATTCTCTTCATTGCTGTTAACAACCCAGCTAGGAGAAAAAAAGCTCAAAACTAGATATAGAATATTACATAGTCTCAATTCTTGCTGGCTCTGGAACCCTATCTTAATCTTAGTTTTAAGTCCTCAATTAGGAGAATTAGCTATTCAAATGAAGTTCAACAATCTCAGAATTGAGGATTTTGCTACAATATATCTGAAGGCTCCTTTTTTGCATTAACAACATTCTAACTACCAAAAAGAGTTAAAGATATCAGTCAATTTTTTACTCTCGATGAGATATGGTGGAAAAAACCACCATGTCTATTTTACATATTTAAAACTAATTACAGATTTTGAATAACATTTCAAAATTATTGAATCAACTCTGATAGTACTTAGTTGGAAGCTATGAAACACTAAAAGCTGTGAAAACCTAGACCTTTCAGGTATTATTTTGCAGATACTCACTGTATCTTCTGTCTTGATCTGTCTGTTGTTAAATTGCTAAAGCTATGTAGATGATTATCAGAATAATTATTTCATAAAATGGTACTTACAGGTAGAACTAGAGGTGAGATACCAACATTGAAAACAAACCCTATTGACAAAATAAAACTATCTATCTCATTTAAGTAAAAGTGTCGCTTATAATAGTGTTATTAGTAATACTGTAAAAACTAGTTTTAACATCTCAAAAATGAATTGGTAGAGCTGGCAATTAAATCCATCATATTGCCTGGCAATGTCCTTTAGAAAAGGGAAAATGTGGGCAAGCACACTTATTTGTTGACTTATTTAAGGAAAACCAGTAAGAGGACATGAAAATTCCTGGAGAAATGGACCAAATTCTGCGTAAGTTTTCCTATTCTGTCATTTGACTAGAGAGGGATGCTGCAGTCTCAGTGCTGTGGCAATGACTATTCAGGTAGGTAACTTCCATGCATACGGAAGAGGCAGTGTGGAGAAAGGACGTGAATAAAGGCCTGTTGAGACCTTCTGAAAAGATAGAATTTTGTTAGTATGAGAATACTAAATAGCTATACTTGAACAATGTAGTTATTCTAGATTAACTACTCAAACTTTTCTATAATTCTATGATTCTATGTTTAGTAAAGGTGAACATCCAATTTTCAAGCTTCTATGTTTATGGAAGAAAAATTCTACTGTGTATGTACCTCTGCTCACAAAAAAGAGTGAGCATGTGTGAATAGGAGTGTGTACGAACTGGCATAGAATCATAGAGTGTTTTGGGTTGGAAAGAACCTTTAATACTTACCCATTCTGTGAAGTTACTTATACTCTCAGTAATTATTGTAATTAATAACAACCATAATCTCACAGTGAGTGATTTACCTCATCACACCAATGAGGACTGTCTATAAAGTCACTGCCTTCCCTTCCTCTTGTCCACAGAATAGAAGAGGCATGGTGCAGTGAACAGGGTTTGTTTGGTTTGGTTTTAAGTCCTGGGTAGCTGACCAGAAGATCAGTGAATGTTGTGTAAAAGTTTCCAAGTAATCTATTGTGTTTAGATCTGTAAACCTCCAAGCAGCATTTGTGAAGATAATGGTATGTGTATACAGCTATGTTATAAATATATCTCCACTGCAACCATGACTGATAATTCTGTAAAAGGACCATTCTTGCTTCAAATAGTCTTGAGTGTAGATTTAAAGCACTGTGCAACAGAGAAAAGCAATGTCAGATTCAAACTGGGATGACAAGGCAACAAGTTACAGCTCAACAGAACTAGCAGAATATGGGATAGTAGAACAATGCCCGAGGACAGCTTTATCCATTTTTCCAGTTGATGAAGGATAGTATTACTTCCTGTAAATGCTGTCTCAGATACCCTACAACCATGATAGAGGCAAAAGCACTGGTATTAATGAACCTCAGAAACTGCTGAGAGATATGTTCCTTTAAGATTTAAAGGGTGCATGGTGCATAACTGAAAAATTTCTTGCTTGCTTTAGGTGTGTTGCATCACAACTTGAACAAATACAGCTAGAAGGGCATCTGACAGCAAATATGGTGCTTGACTATTACAGAAGGTTATTTGGAGACATATTTACATTCATAAATCCCTAAAGAGAACTCCTGAAAGTTGTTCATTTCTTTTTTTCTGGAATGCAGAATGATCAATGCATTCCAGATCCAAAAGGCAGGTTTTTTGTACAGGCATAGAGGAGCTGGAAAGAGAAGGTAAGATCTTAAAGACAGAAAGCAATGTGGAAGCAGATAGCATGACACATTTTTCATCCAAATAACCTTTAAGTCCCACTGATATTGAATGGTATAGTTGCTTAGTGCTACAGAGAATGGTAATATCCTTTCTGAAATGTTTTCTCTATTATATCATGTTCCAGAGAAACTAATGATGACTTTCATTGTCAGAAACTGGAGAAAGAGATTTGGTCTCCTGGAAGTTACAGATATTTTCTTTCACTTTTTCCTTCCCTTCTCACTTAACTATTTTCTCTCATTTCTATTGTTTTTTTAAATTATTATCTTAATGTGGAAAACCATCATAGATTTCAAGATTGATACCTTAGGTTCCGCAAAAATATCACAAATATCGCTGAATGAGTTCTCCAGGAATGGGTTAGTCGCCCAAGGGACTTGTGCAAAAGGATTTATCATTGGAGCCACAATCAGCAGTGACACCACTGCCACTGAGAGTAACTCCAGCTCTGCCTGAGGTGGCAAAGAAAAATGAGAGCAAATGGAGAAGCATCTCTCAGTGTACCTAATCAGTTTGTCTACAGATCTACTGTCACCTACAGGACACAAAGAGAAAGCAAATGGCAGCCAGCCAAAACTGTCATGAAGAACCGATAAAAAAAGCAAGTGAATTGTGGTCTTTTTTGTAAATGGGCTTTTCATCACTCAGCTGCCAATGTGTACTTTGTTACAAAGTGTTTTTTACTTTGAAAGTCATCTTTATCTAGAGTTTCAGACAAGCAAAGGAGATTCGCTTATTTAGAAATAAGGAGGCTTAATAATTCTTTAGAGTTTTGTGTCAGAGGCTTGGTCTTTCTGAATATTTGTCTCTGAGATTTAAATAAATTTGTAAGGGATGTATAACAAATTATATCAATAAGGTTGTTATGCATTAAGTCATTATAAGCAGAAAGATTTTAGAAGACTGATGAGAGAGGAAAATAATCATTTAATAGCTACATGGCATTTTAGCTGACAGTCTAGTGTGATGCTGACAGCAGGATAGGAGCTTGTCTTCCTCAGAGGCAGTGCTGGAAGCCTGGGGCAGGATGCCATGGTCAACCATATAACAGCCTGACTCTGGGAGGAAATTAATTTGGAAAACAGTTGACCAAATGCCCCAAAACTGGGGGAGTGTTTTTGTATTTACAGATGAAGTACGAAGTAAATACAGTGCTATTCAGTTGCTTAGTTTAAAGACTTGGATTTAAATTGTTGGAAAAGGTGGAATAAAAAAAAAAAGAAAGGATATTCAGAGTACTATAAGAGTCTCTGAGTGTTTCCTAAATTTTGCTGTGAAATTTCTTTTTGTTAAAATTTTTTTAGCTTGTACCAAAAAAGGCAATTTATCTGCATTTGGCAGCAGGTTTCTGTAAAGATTTATGGCTTCAGTCCATTTTGATTCTTATTTGTGTCCTTGCCCTTTTAAAGTGAGTAAGAAAACAATCTTTTTTACTTTTTGTCTGAGATTCAAAAATAATTTTCTACATTTCATAGGGATTGGGGGAAAAAAAACCCACTAGTTTGCTGTATTTTTCTGTTACTCCTGCAAACCTATTTTGTCAGCAGTCACAGCTATTTCAAAGCTCTGCAGAAGTACAGATTGTATTAAATTTTCCCATGTTAGACTGCTTTCAGTTTTCTGTCTGTAAGGCAATGACAAAAAGATATCCAAGAGTACTCAATGGGAACAAGATGGGTAGCTGTAGGGTTTGTAAAGAGTAGATAATAATAGTGTACTAGGATGCAGCTGCACTGTTCCGTATGGTTCTGTATGGCTATATAAATGGACTGGATGAGAGAATGCAGGGGGAAAATAAGTTCTATTCATCCCATGTTTCCACCTTATGAATATCTCCTCTTCTACATGCCTCAAGTATGGGACCTTCTTCACTCCTGTAGTCACCTTCCACTGTTCCTCATTTCCTGTAAGTAAGGGACTCTTCTCTAACTCTTCATAAATTTATTAGTCAGACTTGTTTGTCTCCAGTAACTCTCAGAGGTGGGAACAGTTCTGGAAACCTGTCAGGTTAGAACAGCTCCTAGGATGAACTAACACCTGCCAGTTTAGAGAAGTGCCTAGCATACCCTTTTTGAATGCATACTACAGTCAGACATCTGACATTTTAAGGATGAAGTACACCCTTATTGAAGATCTGTGTAGCAAGATGGAAGTTTAAATTCTGCAGCTTAAATATCTTGGAATAGCTGTGCTGAGACCTGAGTCGATTGCAGACAAGTACACAAATGAGAGTTTCTGCCCAATATGAAAATAACTTATTAGAAATAATGACAACATTTAGATATATTGCTGAAGCTGCATCAGGGCATGGCATCTTAATCTGAATTACTGATGAAAATGTAGAATGAAAGAGGAAAATTTCACAGTTCTTTCATATACCTTTCAAAATGGTCAATAATGCATTCCCTAAGGGTGTTTGTTTCATTATTCTCCAGCATAATATGTGATCATGTAACACTTATTAAACTTTAGTGGCAGTTCCTCACCTTGTGTCCGTCTGTCTATATGAGAGATTATAGTTGCTGTATGGGTTTTTGCATTAGCTTATTTGATTATATAAATGCTAAGTTGTCCGGAAGGTTTGACTGATAATGCCAATGGAAATAGGAGCAACCACTTGACAATGATGCATGTAATTCCTCTTGATTTCATCAGTATTAAGCTGCTGAACTATCTTACTTATTTGGATTTAAATTCCACTCTAGATCTTCACTACTCTTAATTTCATTTAAGAAGAGCTCAAGAAGGCATTTTCAAAAAGAAGAGATAAGAGGTAATTTAGAAATCTAATCCTCTAGAAAATTCTCTGTGCTATAGTACATGTAACTTCAGGTACAGTGTACAGACACACCAAAAAGCAGCAGCCTTTTTGTCTGAACAAAATCTCAACCAACAAATATTAATCTTTTAAGTAACATATTAATGCTTATTCTGTAGAATAACCTCTGATTTGTTTGTTGCTTCCTAAATTTAAAAAGCCATAAAGATACCATTCATATGTGAGAGTAAATTAATCTGTTTGTCCAGTCTTCCAACATTACTAGTCAGAGAGTTCCTGACGCTTTCACAGGAATCACACACCTGCAAAGTTTCTGTTAATCATCATTACAATTTTTTAAATGCTTGAAGGGAGAGCTTGGCAATATTTTCCTTTTTAAAATTGTTCTTTCTTTCTACACAACTACAAAAGGTATGTGTGGATGGGATACACAGAGAGAGGGCATCACTCATTTGTGCGTGAATCACAAAGAACTTTACATATTTTCTTTCATCTATGTATTAACTTGTGCAAAAATATACTAGAACAACACATAACCAAGCCTACACAGAGGAAAACAAACATTTGTTTTCAGCCTGACTTTTTCTTTTAAAGGACTTCTATTTCCCATCAATTATTTAAAGTATACCTATTCCCCTTCATGAAATTGTATCTATTATCTTTGTATATGGCTGTTGACTAACAAAAGGTGATTACACACAAATACAGAACACAAAATATGTTGGGAAATGTATCTTGCTTGTAAATGTTTGAAAAAATTTGAAGACCACCTGCTTTGCACTTAACAGAGCACAGTGTCTGCAGGATGTTATGCTTTTCAGAAACCAGAAAAAAGCTGATTATGGTTGTTCTGTAGTGGATAGATTAAATCTACATCTTTCCTTCCTCACTTATAAACAGGGCTTTCACCTGCCTAGGCATCACGAGCCACTCTTAAATGGAAATATTCTTTTGATTGGCCCTATTTGCATCTTTCTTCAGCTGTCCAGTGTCACTCCTGCTCAACAGACACTTAGGTCTTCACAAATGTCTGCTATACTTACAGCCTTTTTTTGCTATAGCTGCAGAAATAATTCGATCAACTTCAAAGCTACCAGTATTAGCTGTAATACCTTCCAACACCTCACATTTTCTGAAAACATTTGCCTGTTGAGACATTTAGCCATCTGTTGGCACAGTTTGTAGGCTTCTACATTGGCACATTCATAAGATGATGGAAATAAGATGCAACTGATGAGCAGTAGTTGATTCTTTAAAATTGTAGATTATAACGATGATACTCAGTTTCAGAAACATAACAAAGTATTAATCATTCCAAACAACTCAAGGACAAACCAAAAAAAGTTTGATATTGTGCGTTAATGCAATGTTAGAATAGTCATTTGCCAACACTGGTAATTTTTTTTTTTAATTAGAGAACAAGGAACAGGGTGTTTGATATTGAGTATATATGTTGTGATTATGGATTATTCTAATGCTTAAATTGCTGGCAATATTTTATCTCAATGTACCAGAACACGCAGATTTTACTGCAATATTTTAAACTTCACCTGCCTGTCATTATGTGATGAATATACTTTGATGGTTATTTTTTTGCTAAAAAGCTGAATCAGAAGATTTTGAAAAAAAATTGTTTGAAATACATTATTACTTTTATTTGAACATGGCTTAAGGAAATTAAAAATAAGTAACAAAACCTTAAGAAAAAAAATCTTCTGTCTGACTCCAAATAAACTGTTTTATTTTGCTTTTGGATTAATTTTTCTTAAATGATTTTTGTTTAGGTGAATATTTTGGGGGAAATAGTATAATTTAAATTGAAATATAAGTTTTCCACTTCAAACAACCAAGATGCTCTTCAGTATTTCTAGAATGTAGTATTTCAGATCTATCAGGCTGGACATTCTAATATTTAAAAAAAAGTTGCTTTTCCTTTGGGTCTTGCTTTTTACTGGCTACATTTTTGCAAAAACAACCGTAATTCGGGTTTATTCAGAATTCAGGGATATTCGTAGGGCAGATTGCAATCTTCAATTGTTAGTCTTTGTTAGTTGCCTCAAAGGTTGTTTAACTTATTTATTTTTAAAAAATCATCTCATTTTATTGCTATTAATATTACAGAAAGTTCACCAACCTTGTTGCTCTTTTTTTTTTTCTGGTAGAATTGGAACATTAATAATCATAGAATCACTTAGGTTGGAAAAGACCCGTTAAGCTAACATTGTGAAGTCCACCACTAAACCATGTCTCTAAGTGCCACATCTACATGTCTCCAGGGATGGTGACTCAATCAGTTCTCTGGACAACCTGTTCCAATGTGTAACAACCCTTTAAGTTGGGAAGTTTTTCCTGATGTCCAATCTAAACCTCCCCTGGGGCAACTTTAGGCCATTTCCTCTTCCCCTATTGCTTATTACTTGGGAGAAGAAGCCAACACTCATAATAACTGAGAAAGCTCCAAAACTGTGGATAGCATTCGTGAGAAATGGGAAGTTTGCTTTGTTTCCATCTTACGGACATTTAAAATTCAGGGTAACTAATCCAAGCAGAAAGCTTTGTCAAAATAATCCCTTCTAACCTCACTTAATTGAGGAAAAATGCAGGCACTGCAAATACTGACTGTGGACCCAAGTGTAGATATGTTGTACACCAGGCTCCCATCCACCATTTAAGGTCTTTATCATGTACTAAGAAAATGCCTTAATAAGCCCATCCCACAGGCATAAAATAATGGTATTCAGCAGTTTCTAAGCAAAGGAGACAGAGCATTCAGTATGCTTTGTGGGAAAGAATGAATTGTAATGTGTCAAACCACTTTCACTGTGGTAATACAGAAGCATAAAAATTGATTGCTACAAAAAAGACAATGTGATACCTGGAAGGAGTCAAAACTCACATGCCATGTCTTGTGACTTCCAACAAAAAATGCTGTCATAGCATGGTGGCTTGACTGTTTGATTCTTTGACTCTTTGGTGTCTTTCATTAATGCTGTTGTATTTATATTGCTCCCTTTTACTAAAACAAATGTATAAGAAATCACTTTCAACAGCTTCAAGGCACCCCATGTTATAGTAAGTAAAATGGCTGTCAAGCATTCACTACCAAAACAGCCGGTGTAGATCTTCATAACATTGTCTTTCTAGCATGTTAAATTTCTCTCACTGGAAATCAAACACAGTGGGTTGTATACACGCCCAGTGACAATAGTCTTTGAGTACAAACAGCACTGGATTACAGGAGAAATGGAAGAGTAGTTTAAATATTCTTTTCCACCATTTGTCAAAAAGCTCCTGATCTTCAAAATGCTTTTCCTTGCATCGGCACTTAAGTGCTTCATGTTTGTAATTAAAAAAAAAAAAAAGTTAAAAGACCCCCAAAACCTGAAAAGTTCTTTTTTTAAAGCATCAGCAATTGTAGTAAAAACATTTCAGTGTCTTCTTTCTGCTTTCAGAGTTATCATTTGAAATGTGTGACCTGTTTGAGGAGCTCTACATTATGAGCATAATGCCATGTGATGCAGTGAAAATAAACTAAAGGGGAACACTGAGAATAAAGAGAACATTTTGATTTCTCAAAATGACACATGCTTAGAGAGAGCAAACAAAGTCTGTTCAAAACCAGCACCAACTCTAAGCTCCCCTTATCAGCCACGTTGCTTGCCTTGTTCTCTGCAGGAGTGGTTTGCTTCTTCCAACACCTCATTTATCAGATGCCTTCATCTATTACTCTTGACACTTCACTTCTCACGCAGGGTGATTGGTTTATTCCATTGGCTTAAATGAAGGACTAGTCAGGTTAACAAGCATCTAAACGTGCCTGCTTTTGACTCAGATATTTTTTCCCTTGCATTTGTGATCAATCTTCACTCTCTCTTGGAAGCCCCAAACCAAAGGCTTCCAAGGGATCAACCATGTCTCCTCTAACGGATGCAGAACCCAAACAGAGTCCTCCGATTTTTTCTCTACTGGCTCACTGGTCTGTCTCAGACTCTTGCACCCTTGTCCAGGAAGCCTACATCTCTCATCAGCACTCGAGGAGCGTTGAAGTACTTCTACCAAGCTCAGCCAAGCTCTGAGTTTGTGTTAATTGCTGCCAGGGTGATTTGTTACCTTCTCCGTCTGTGGCTTGAGTGACTAGTGATTCTAGGAGATATGCTGAACTGGGAATTTGAGATGACTAAGTTTGGAGTTAGAAATCTTGAGTGGAAACTGTTTCACTCTGATGAGGTAGTTAATTACCGCTTGAGCCAGAGAGAGAGAGTTACCGGGATAATCTCCAGAGGTGGTTTTGCAGTGACAGGTTAATGACCACGCGCAAAGCTGATCAGCTGTGTCAGGGAGACGTGAAGAAACTTGCTCCATACCAAAGTCTTTACCAATGAGTCCAGGGACTTTTTAATGTTGTGCCTCTGTGCTCGTTTGTGGGTGTGCACATGAGCTTTTATCACATAACCTCGTAAGAATAACTCAAACGATGAAATTCTTTCTATGAAGCAATGAATTTCTATTAGTCAAGGAAGTCCAAGGAAATTGCTATGCATCAGAATTTGATATTGCTTTGCTGTCTCACTGGTGAAATACATTTCAGTGCTTACATTCCCGTCACTGAACTTTAAACATGCAAAAATTAACCTTTCATCCAATGCTACTCTGTGCCAAGAACAGAAGAACTGTTTTAATAGGTACATAATGGATTCCTCAGCAATGAGCACTAATGACTGCAAACACATAAAGAAATTAGGTTTAATTAGCACTGTGTACAAGTCATTAACATTTTTAAGCTGTGTAAAAGATACAACTTAAATAATTCATTTATGTACTAATAGTCTACTGGTGACTGCATTGTGTGTCTGCTTGTGCTGGGAAGGCTGACAGAGGAGCATGCTCCTTGGGATGACTCAGCCAGGGTGCAGATTTGCCTGGATTGTCTCGGGTCAGAGCGTACAGCGTAGTCTCTAAGTGCTGTGTCTCGCTAAATGAAGTCTTTAAATACAGATTTTTTTTCTCCCCTTGGTGGATAGTAAGCGGTGAACAATTCTATGAAACCGCATGTTTGGTCCCCTTTTTTGTTATGTTTCAACCTGGCACTACCGAGGCAGCCACGCCGATGCTTTGAGGGTACCAGAGAAGGGTGTGAAAGGAAAAAATGGTTCAGGAAAGCGAAGAGCTGTGATTGCTCAGAACAATACTCTTCCCCTAGTAACCCACCTTCCTCCTCACCACCAGCTAGGGATGTTTGGGAAAGAAATGCGGAAGTGTGTGTGTGTGTTTGTGTGTCTTGCTCACTGCAATTCAGTCTGTTGTACTGCTGTGATTCCAGCCTTGCTGGTTGTTAAATGTCACACTTCAACTGGGAACATCTTTTCATTTTTTCTGCCTCTGTAATGAAGTGGTGTTTGGCAGAAAGATGTGGTGGACAGATGGGACAGTAACCTCTTCTATTTCCCTGTTCAAATTCACAAGATCCATCTGCCTCAGTCCCCCATGACTATGATTACTAATAAGACAGAGGGATTGAGATCACTCAGAAGTTCAAAATACTCTGCCCAGTATGATCCATCAGCATCTCTACCTCCTACTGGCAGTCATCAATATGTGTTTTTCTAAACTGTTTAATTTTAACTGTTCAAATAAATTACAGCTCTGCAAGAAAGATGTCCAGCTGGCCTGTTTCTCATAGACACACATTCTAATTGTAGCACGGTTTTATCTTGGGGTCAAATTCAAGAATTCCTTTAGCACACAATTTCATGGGGCCTACTCAAAAATTCTGTTTTTGCAATGGTAAGTTTAAAGTAGTAGATAAAAATCCAAGATCATATGTCAGAGATAGAGTGAGAGCTTTTTCATTATTATTATTTTTTGGTGGATGGACCATTAACAAGAACTAAAATATGGAAAAGATGGAGAACCAGAAGCTGCCAATGAAAATGACAAGAAGACAGGAGAATTTCTAAAGGCTATACCAAAGAAACTGTTGGAGAGAGATGAAGGGAAGAAAAATCAGACGTTGGTGTAATGGGCACTAAGAGAGGGGGGTATTTAAAGAAAGAGCGTTTCTGATAGTGCTAAGACAGCTGACAAGTGCAGATGGATGGAACTGAACAGATTCTGTGGTTTGGTGAAGAGGAATGGATTAATCTGTGGTAAAGCAAGCTGTTCTTATAAAATCTATGACCTCATGAAACAGCCCTTGGAGCAAGACCTTCCGAGTGAAAAAATTACCCATCAAGGAACGAAGGAAATATGTGTCATATTTCGAAATATGTGCCAGTTGGCTTCCTTGTTTCTCATATGTAACCTGTTAGTCTGTGAGAGATTATCACAGCGTAGTTTTCTCCTGTTTTACATTTAGAGCCTGATGTAAATCCATCCATCCACGGAGAAGTCAGTGAGAAGAGAAAGAGAGAAAATAAATGAGCGTGCAAGACAGAAGAGCAGCGAGGTATCTGAGGCAAACTGGAAGGTGAGAGAAGAACAGTTAGGATGTTTCTAGGTCTGTGAAAAGAAAAAAAAAAAAAGAAATGTGGAGGAAAGGAAAGGTAGCTAATCTGAGGAGACATAAAAAGCTTCAGGTGATGTGTTTTGCAAAAGGAGCTGTGAGGCTGGGGAAAGTGGGTCGGTCCAAGGCAGCAGAGGTGCAGGAGCTGCTTTGTGCTGTTCTGCCGGGCTGGGAGAGCTGTGCAACCCAAGGGTCAGCAGGACCGAAAGAGTGATGGACTAGCTATGGGATTTCAAACTCTGCTACTAATAAAGTGTTAAGCTTTTATATAGATATTTATATGTATATATTATTATTATTGAGGAGTATTAGACACAGCATTGAGAGGTGATAATTTTCAGTGAAGCTCAATTCCAACTTTAGAAAATGGAAGTTAAAACTTGGGCAGGTTGAAAATGTAGTAAAATATTAGAAATAACCCTTCCTTTAGCTTCTGAACACATAACACAGATGGTGATCAAAATGCGAACTCACGTGAAAGGGCAACCTCAGGCCTCTCATTCTAGGGACACAGGGTCAAGGTAGAACCAACATAGTCGTGTAATTAGTCACGTATTTTTTCACTGTGTTTAATAGGAAGATTTCAAAGTGGAGGGGTCCATAGTTCACAAACATCAGTTGAAACTTGTAATTCATTAGAAGTTGACAAGCAGTACTGTCTGAACACATATGTAAATAAATCAAGGTCCAAGAAAGTTAAGACATATGATTTTAGACAGTTTTAAGTACCAGATGGTAAAACTACCGTTACTGTGATGGAATTAATGAAACTTTCACAGGCAAATCCTTCCTGTGGTCCTGGATGTTTCTGATTGCATGAGGAACTTAATGTTTGCTTAATACATTACATCAAAAAGAAAACTTCTGAAGCAAAGCATTCCCTATTCTTTAGTGTTTTCCTGTTATTTTGGTACTTTCAGTACCAGTTACTTTCAGTAACTTGTCTCATGCTTTCTTTTGTTTATTTTCCTTTCTAAAATTAATTCAGTCCACACACTGAAATTATTTGAGTGCTCTATCATTTGGTTTTGCAACTGATTATACAAACCGGTCAAGTATGACTCAGAAAACATGAACGCTGAAGAAAAGAGGGTTTTTCAGGGTACTTCAATTTGTCTAAAATATTTGCATGAAATTTACAAGAAATAATAAAAATATGTGTTCAGAACCTCTTGCATTCAGAAATTTTCTGAAAAATCTGTCAAACACTTTGACTACATGACTACATGAAAGTGACTGCAGTTAAATACAGCCAGAGCAGCAAACATAGAAACGTGCAAAACCAATCATTCCATGTCCATATTCATGTGCTTAAGTTTCATCTTAGAACAAGCCCAGTGTGATTACAAACAAAAGACAAAGCATTGATTTTCATTCAGGGAAAAGCTAACACATCCCGCGTATTCAGCAGGTTTGGCTCATATTAATAGATATTTCTGTGTTTGATTTCATTAAGATAACACTTTGTTTTAAATCAATTACTTGATTTATAACTTGCCAAATACTTTCTTTACAGACCCAGTATTTCAGGACCTCCATACAGCAGAAATATTCTTTACTAATATTTTCACATTTATAAATAGCAAACACGAACTCTGGTCCCAGGCTTCTGTTTCAATCCAGATAACGGGTGCGAAGACAGTGAGTTTGCATTTTGTGGTTTTGGGGCTCACTTATGGGTAACCATCCTGATTGCTCCACATTTCAGAAAAGCATAAGGTCTAGACCCATTTATCCTAGCCTTTACTGCACCTCCAGATATTAAATCTGGCATTTAGTAGAGATCAGAGGATGATAGCTAATACCAATGAAATAAAAATTTATCTGGTTATCTCACCTTTCTCCTGCATGTGTTCTAATTATAGCTCCTATGTACATGAAAATAGAAAATGTGATGCAGGAGCTGGTGGTTTCCAGACTGGATGAGCTATTTGAACTTCTTTGTGACTGCAATTCCAAATACTTTATAAGTTTCATAAATACTAACATTTGGGGGTAAAAGTCATATTTTGGCATGATTTACAAACAGTAAATGCCCTGTAGGTATTAAAATCAGAATACTTACCTAAGTACTTCATTGAGGATCTAAGTTTAGTCGCAGTTTATATTTCTGGTTAAATTGACTGACAGATTTAGCCAGAACCTACATTAACTTTTGGAAGTACGCTCACGCATTGTGTGATACTGTAGTTAATAACTTCATTACAGGAAAACTGTACTGAACTGTACTAAACTAACTGTACTAAACTCATTTAAAATTAGATATATATACTTAATCCTGAATTTCTTAAGTTTTTACTTCCTGTTTGTGCACGTTAGTAATATTCTTCTGTTGTAATGCACTTACATAGGACAGGTATTTGTATTTGGTTGTTTTTCTTGCACAATATAGTCATTCCTTGCAGTCTATAGGAGGAAACTCTGGAGATACATTCACAAGACAGCAAAAGAAAAAAGCAGCTTTGACGTTGTCAGTGACATCCATAATGAGCTTGTTGTCGAAAATGCAATGAATAGTCCCATAGTTTTGACACAGAAACTTTCAGCAAGAAGAATTATACAATTTTTTTTCAACATTTAATATATGCAAAATATCAAACATCAAGCACAAGTTAATGCCAGATGATAAAGAGAATGAAAAATACATTGAAGAAATGCTGTATGCAAATAAAGCAGATTGTCAGTGGTTCTTCAAGTGTGTTGAGGATAATAGTTCCTGTATTTCTCACTGCATCCTATGTCTTTTAAACATGGCTGAGATTTCTTACAAGGTGATATACATCTATTCATGTAATGTACTTCAAAGTGGACATTGGGCTGGATACTTTGCAAAAGTTAGGACGTATTGTCAGTAGTCAATAAATTCTGATAATCTGTTAAACCAAGAAACTTTACGGTTGCAGACGACATTATTAAGAATAGGCTCAAACTATTCTTGAAGGAAAATATGAGTGGCGCATAGGATAGTCAAGCTCAGGGTCCATTTGCTTTTCCAAAATTGTGGCTATAATTATTACCATGTCAGTGACCCTCAACTGCTGTTTGTAGTAAGGATACACATGTGTTAGCCTGTCGTCTATAGCAGCTCCACAATATATTAGTTAAGCAGTGTAAATTTTGCCCTGATGTGTACTGGATTTTCATTAAAATATTGCTATGACAAAAATTCCTGTGTGAACCCAGAGCTGAACACAATCTTATACCGAGCCTAAAGTTGTAGCTTAATTGAATCATGTTTATATATATGTATCAAATACTAGAATCGGTATCAAGGCTTATAAAAACCCATGAAATACACGAGTAAAACAGAATCTGATCTTTAAGAAAGGAAGCCTTAGATTTTGGGTAACATCAGTCTAAACATCTTCCTTTCAGATTTCGGAAATTACCATGCTATATAATAACCGAGATTCCCTCCCTCTTCCCAGGTTCACAAATGTCCCCAAGAGAACTGCACTGACCCCCTCTCTCCATGATTTGTCCGGGCTGGATTTTTATTCACATATGGTGACATTAACAGCACGGAGAAGGGAATTCCTCCTTCGAGATAGAAAAAGCCTACCACTGTCATAGGGATGATTAAACACCATCTGTGAGCATCAGCTTTACCAGATGTGATGCTAGAGTCCTCTGTATCATAAAGTGGAAGGACTGTCTCACAGAAGGGTGACACTGGCAGCTTCTAAGGACATTCATCTGCCTGACAAGAAGTCCTCTGAACATCTGTCTGTAAATGAGCATCACTAGGTATAATTCCAACATAGGGGATGGACCATGACCCTAAAATATAGTAATGATGTTACTTTTACTTGCTATTGGCAAAATAGAATGTATTATTTGACACAGCAAAGTACATGTAGATTTGAAGTTATTTAAGCTGCACCTCTAAAGCCTACAGAGCAAAGTTTATCCCAATTCACAAGGCATTTTCTGCTCAAGACATCATCTGATCTCAACATTACAAC
>NW_010389242.1:54316-56905 GCF_000710305.1 Buceros rhinoceros silvestris
TTCCTGCTTCCAGAAGTCATAAAAAGAGCTGCAGAGATTTTCAGATTATCAACACAGAACTTCTTCCACATTCAGGTATTGTGGTTAGCTAATGACAGCTGGCTCCACACTAGACATACAGTGATAACAGGGCTTAAATGTTGTCAGCAATAGCAAAGTTGCAATTATTTTTCTCTGCTGTGCTCTCTTCATTTATATAGTCACCAAGAAGCTTTAAGTACCTTGGATGCTGGAAAAGTGTTCTAGTGCAGGCAGGCTGCAGTATAAAAGGAAAAAAAAAAGATTTATACAGAAATCTTCTGTGGCAAATCCATAAACTGCAAGAAGAATTTTAAACAACTATGTAAAGTCTTGACATGTCAGATTGTTGATAGGCATGCAGGCTAGGCAAAGAAAACTTTGTTCTGTCTTCATTCTGTGGCTGCAACTAACAAGTGAACAAACCCTTTAATATTAATTATATGGTCATTGAGATAAATATGTTAACAGAAATATATGAGAGAAGCTTTGCACTTTTAGGAATATTTTTATTTATGGAAACATTTCTTGTTACAGTGATTTTTTGAGAGCAGGACTCCTTAGATGCTGTCTTTTATACTTATGTCCTGTGGAGAATGGTAACAACAAACTTTTGGAATACTTTTGGAATACTTTTGAGCTCCCTTGGGTTAAATTTTGAGTCATCCTTTCTCAGTTCTTCTATGAGACTGTTTTGAAATTATATAAAAGTTTTTGTTTTAAATGTAAACTGTGTAAAACCTTTCCCTAAAATCATGTTACACACATGTTTAAATGCATTTTCCTTTGAAATAAGTCTCTAAGCAATGATATAGTGATATATATGGATGTGTAACTGATATTTTAGGTAAGGAACAACCAGGCTGGATAGTGCTTTGGATGAGATATATGCTAAGTGGGAAGCAGGTGAAAGCAGGTGACTTAAGAAATCACCTCAGCTGACGAGTTGGTGAAAGGAGCATCTTCGAAAATGTGTTTCCTATTTTTCCCTGGCCCGCCACTGATAGCCACAGCTGGAGATTGAATAACGCATTAAATGGTCTGAACAAGTGTGGCTGCTCTTTCGTTATTGTGGTGGTTTAGGATTTGGCATGGTTTTAGTAGTGCGAGTGGAGGCTGCCATCTTTGGTGGCATTTTGGTAGCAGAGTATGGGGCTGCTATTGTGGTCCCTGTAAGAAGCTTCAGGAAAAGTGCTCTGCCCAGCTCCAATTTGGCCTTGCCTCTGGCCAAGGCTACGCCAATCCCACACTTCTGCAAATAAACCTATTTAAGAGGGGAAGCACCTTTGGGAACACCTTTTGGTTTTGGGAGTGCTTTTTTGGTTTGGAGGGGGTAGAGTGAAAGGAGAAGCAATCAGGTAATGTAGGATAAGGCTGGGGAAAGACATGCCACTGTCCTTCGCTCTGTGGCAAGTTGGCGTGGGTGAAGCCCTGCATTGGTGGGAAAACAGATGAGCTAAAGAACCGCATGTTGCAGAAAGCTGGCAATCCTGTAAAACGCAGTGACTTTGAGAATGGTTGGCACTGGGTCGGTTCAGTGCTGAGAGAGCTATTCCTGGTGGTGGAGCCCCATGTGAGCTGGAGACATTCATGCTGGACTGTCTCCTGAGGTGGGGGACACCACATGGCCACAAGGAACTGTGAGTAGTGTTTCCCATGAAGAGCAAGTGGCAGGAACATTATGGGAAGACCTAAGACTGACTGCACCCTCGCCCCCCACTCCCCATCTTGTGTAACCCCCTCTCTGGCACCAAGTGTTTGGGGAGGAGGTAGTAAAGCCAGGCTTGGGTAAAAGGGAGGGGGGTGGAGGAAGGTGTATTTAAGATCTTATTAGTCTCTTTCTACCCTACTCTAATGTAATTGGTGATTTGGTTGTGCTTTTGTTGTTTGAATTAAATGGATTTTGTTTCCCCTAGTCGAGTCTGCCTTTTGCCCGTGACCATAAGTAGTGAGTGAGCCTTCCCTTGTTCCTTGTCTTGACCCTTAAGAAGTTGTATTTTCTCCTCCTGGAAAAACAGAACGACTGTGTGGTTCTCAGTCACCAGCTGGGTCTAAACCATGACAATTAAGCTATTCTTGTCTTTGCCACAGAAATATTATTTAAAACTCGTACAAGTGCAGGAAGTTTCTGATGGATCTTCAAAGTGGAGACCTTGTCACACAAGAAGGTGTACCTTGAATGCCAATGTAGACAAGCCTTCAGAGTACTGAAGTCCAAGATACTAAAAAAAGGCATCTAAGAAGCTGACAGAGTTAAATGAACCACAGAGTATCCCATCTCTGTGTATACCTGATCTCCCTTTCCATTGGAGGACAAGGGGTCTGAGAGACCTGCAGACTGTGGGGCAGCAATGCTTGCTAGAGGCAAACATTAGGACACACCCACTACACGTAATGAGGGAGTCCTGTCACAATGCGGAGTCACCAACCTGAATATCACATGAAATAGTTTTTCAGCTCACTACTCCACTCTTATCAGCTTTGCTTAGGACTTTGGTGCCTTCAGTTCCTGTGCAGCTCTGGTCTCTCAGCATGATTTTCTCCTGCATGATGTGTTTTGGTCCCCAGGCA
>NW_010389242.1:56997-70370 GCF_000710305.1 Buceros rhinoceros silvestris
GAATGCAGCATCAGGTCCTTGAGGATCAGATGGCCGCTCAGCCACTGTCCTAAGCAGGGGGCTCTTTCTGTTGCAGATGTGAATTCCAAGGTCAACAGGGCTGTCTGCAGTGCCCATATTACTTTTCTACAGTCTACGTGCCAAGTCTCAACGTTTTCTTGGCAAATTTTCTAAGAAGTTTTCTAATTAAATGAAAATGAGGATAGAGAACTTTCTGATTTAAGGGTGTCTTCTTGTGGTAGTTTGCTATAGCTGAAGCAGTTTTAATGAATATCAAATCCTCCCTGGATTTGTTATTGAGAAGGAGCTATGACTGTACATTTGCTGTTTTTTCTGTTTAAATGTCATGTTTATTGTCACAGAGTTCTGGTAAAAAGGGTTTTTGGACATCAGTGCCGTAGCCATTCTTTCAGAGAGTTTGTTCAGAATTATGTAGGCAGAAGGTCATTAAGGAACTCAAGTAAAACTGCTTATCTTAGTGGCCCAGCTTTGCCTGCAGTAGCTTTATCTCTTAGCACTCTATACAGAGGTGATTTCTTACAGCCCTGGATTTTACTTTTTCCAAGTGAACGTTGGTTTATATTGCCCCCACAAGCAATGCCCCAGCTGCATTTCTGCTGCAGTCTGACTCACAGACTTCCTTTTTTAAATAATTTAGTCAATCCTTTCACTGATCTCCCAGACAAATGTTAATTTCTTTTACTTGTACTGGTCTGATTGCTCTCTCTCTTCTACTTAAGGAGTATTCCTTGCTTGATGTAATAGATTACTACCCTTTTTGATCAGTTTTCCTATTTTTCTTAGTGAGTGGAAAGGTCCTACTCAACTCAGCAATGGGCACTGGCCCATTTTCTTCCACTGTCAGTGGGCCTATGAAAATGCAGATTTTTCATTTTCACTGTAAAACCAAAATAGCAGTTAAAAAAAGAAAGAAAGGAAGTTAAAGAAAGAAAGAAAGGAAGAAAGGAAGGAAGAAAGAAAGGAAATCCAGTCAAAAGATATTTTGATAATGTCTTCTTTTTGAAAGAAGACCATGAATTATGACACTTAATCCAATATGAATTGTTCCATTTAACTTGAAAAGGAATATTTTCTTAAAAGTGCCAAAAAATGAAAGTAAAGAAAATGGGTCTTGATTTGCCAGCATCAGTTATGGCTCTCCTTGATCTAATAGTTTAAGCAGTCATATTCTATTTGGGAAACTCAAGTACCAAAATGTTCTATCCTGAGTTAAATATCTTACAGAGCATTCTAAAACAACACCTGTGGTCCTTTCTGTTGGAACTGCACCTCTTTGAGTAGACCACAGGGTGTGTATTGTGTAAAAGGGGAAATTTGAGTTTAATGAGTAGGACCGTACAGAACAAAATTTTGGCTTGTGTTTCAGCAAATATTTTTAAATGATGTGTGTATAAGTGTATGTACATGTATAAATGTTTATGTACATGCATGTACATGTATATGTGCAGACAATATACCTATATATGCATATTAGAATACGTTTTAAAAAACCAACGCATGTGTATAAACACATAAAAATACACCGATGCAGATACATTTACTTATAGTTTTTTATATGCTGCACGATAAATAAGTTTATGCAAAAGTAGATCTGGAAGGTTGACAGCACCCCTCACCTCAGGCAGAATAGGTGCAGGCTCAGGGATGCTGTGCAAAACACTTCCCAAAGCAGGAAAGGCAGGAGCTGATATCTGCGCTCACACTGGGTGCTCTGATAAAGTATTGTTTCTAAAGGTGCAAAGAGTCACTCTTCTGTTTGGTGAAGTCAGTAAAAATATTTCTGAATAAAGTATTTAATATGCGTTTGACAATATTCAAACCAAGAGTGCTGCACTGGAGCATCCTCATTTGAGGAAGGATCAAGAAGAGCTGCCATGTTATTTGTATTCTTTTCCCTTGCATCATATTCATATTATTTTGGGACACATTGGCACTCTATATGTCTCTGTCCACTAAACTCAACTCCCGCTGTTTCACCCTGTTGCAGCTAAAGATCTTTTCTAACAGATAAACCTTAGGACCAGTATTTTATTTTTTGTACTGTTAAGCATTGCCCCGGTGAATCCTTCTAGCTTGTTTTCAGAGATGTCATCCTCTTCTCTACATTGAAAACTTTCAGAGTTCTTTGGTAACTGCTCATTTTATCCTCTTCTAGGAATAAAATTATTTCCTGATACATAGGGCAAAATTCTTATTTTTTATTGTGCCTGAATCAGAATAATTCCTTTAACTGTGAGGTGTGACAAATGCACGCTAACACTAAAATGTAGTCATTAGTTTGGTTGTCATCATACTATTCCTTCAAATCTTTACCGTTGTACTTACATGGTGTATTAAATTCATTGAATAGATTGAGAAATATAAAAAGCAATGTTTGCAGTAACATCTAGAAATGTCACCCAATGTATAATACACATGTAAGTATGTATTAATATGACCTAAGTGGCAAACAGCTCTGAAAATGAGCTGTACTGCTTAAGAGTATCAAGGGATGGTTTGTTGACTAACAAGTCAATTTAAAAAGAAGTCTGACCACAATGTTATCTTTTTGGAGAAGGAATTGTAGTTCATTGTATTAGTAATGCAAACACCATGAAGACAGAATACACTCTGAATGAAATGACTACAGCGGTGCAGGATTCAGTCATGCCTTTAAGGCAGTGAAATACAGCAGGATCACTGAAAGGTTACCAGAGGCACGATGCCTGATAAATTTCACAGCAAGTCAGACTGGGAACGTATGCTCTGAGGATGGTGTTCTGTGATTTGAAAGGTCTGGGTTCAGTTTCTGGCTCTGCTACAGATTTCCTCTAGGTAAATCACTCACATCCTGGTGTGCCTCAGTTCTCCATCTGCAAAAGGGAGATTATGATTCCCTGCCTTGCAAAGGGTTTCTGAAGACCAGTTCATGAATGTTTGAAAGATGCAGTGCTGGAGAGCATATTGCTGTCGAGCAGGTTGGGAATACAGTCTGAGCAATATCCCCTGAAGCTTGTGAAGCACATGCTCTCTTAGGGAATTGCGCTTTGTTTTCCCTTCTACAGGTTGGTGGCAGTGGCTGCAGTCTTCCCACTTCAGAAGGTGCATAGGCTGTCATAGCAGTGAAGGGAATTACTTGAACATCCATGAAAATGTGAGAGGAACCATCTTTCTGCTTTTCTTACTCTTGTCTCTATCCAGGTTATGCTCTGATTTTGCTAATGAGACTTTTTGACAGAAAGAACTGGCTGACATGGTGAGAGGTTTCTCTGCTTTGTTGCCCTTCTGTTGATCCATAGCAGAATATAGCAACAGTTGCTTGCTCAATAAGCAGAGGAAAAAAAAGGAAACTATTCCCTTCTCCTCCTGCAATGCTATTATTCAAACAATGTTTAAATGACATGATTTTTAAAAGCTGTGAAACTGTGGAGAACTACAAGATTAACAGGCTTACTACATTGTCCATGGCTGACAGATCTCGTATCCTGTATATTCTAAAAGAGATGACCAAGGAAAATGTTACATCTGTTACCTGTTTTTCCAGAGCTGAATTTCCAAATACTCCCTCTGTAAGTTTTAGGCCTCTGCTCTTAAAAGCGGCCAAGAGGAGGTTGTAGATTCTCTCAGGAAGATCCATCCAGAGAGTGGTGAGGGAGGACTAGGCCATGGACACTTGCAATGTTTTACCACAGAGCTATTTTACTAAGTAGTAGTCAGAAGATTCCTAATGAATAACATTTGTCAGAAAAGGGCCAATGGTAGAATGGTCTGCAGTAACTTTGTGCTATTTCAGACAAGATAAAATTCAGCCTCACAGTCTCTTATGATGAAATTATATTTGCTGTAATCTTTTAGCCGTGAATACTTTTATCTGAAAACACTGTGAGAAGGCAATGCCTGAAGCAGAGAGACTAAACAACATTCAAATTCATGTGGTAGTCTTTGTTTCCTCAGTAAATTCAGCTGTTGCAAGAGTTCATGCCTTTCTTACAGAAAATGATCCCATTCCACATGGTGGGCATCATGCACATGAAGTCTTTCCATGCTGAATTACTCCAAGCTTACAAGTTAAATTATGTAAAAAATGTCAGGTACTTCTGGACTAAGAGGTTAATTAGTTTGAAGAAAAAATGACTCGTAGAATGCTGACAGCATGTGCATGATTTCAATGATAGCTGGTAGCTTCTTTGGAAACATTCTCCATTTTCCCTTCTGAAAGACGGCACGAAACATGTTTTCCCCCTTAACTTTAATAGTTCTCTAAAATGGTTTAATTGTGATCAATGGGAATAGTTGCAGAATGAGATGCAATTCAATGTGATGTGAGGATTTAGGTTGATATAATAAGGGATAAGGGGATAAAATGAGAACAAGAAGTGACTTCTTTGTCCATCTGTGTGCTAGAAAGCAAAAAAGCAGGATTGTGTATTCCCCTCAATTCTCTCTTTTCTGCAGCCACTAATCAAACTGTGCAAAAGTAAACACAATGAAAGCAAGTTGGATCTGATGGCAATAAGACAGTATGGGATCTTTACCATGCATGCCAGCTTCCGTTCAACACACTATTTAGCTACAGCCCCTGAGGGGTTCAGACAGGCAAGACCTCTACATTTTTCTATAAAAAACTAAAGAGGTAAGCAGGCCTTCTGGATGATTCCTGCTCCCTCTATCAACAGGTGAAACCAATATCCTTTAACAGTCATTTACAGTAATAATAGTCCACCTGAGTGGCCTCTGTCAAATTAATACATTAGTGTTTCCTTTTCTAAATGTGAACCTTTTTTTCACCGATCTGTAAAGAATTATATCATTGAGTATATAGATCAGGTCTCTTGCCTAGAAGTCTGCTTGAAGTTTAAAACTCACCTTTCCTGAAGTTTTTTTAATTCACTATGATGTCTTAATTCAAGTACTTGAAATTTGAATAAATTAGCTTCTTAAACACCTATTTTGAGCCTGCCGTTTATTATTTACATATTTCCTATTGAATAAATTATAAGCATAGTATTTTTGCAGTTCCATTTTTTAAATTAATGAGTTCATACTTCAAGATTGTTTTTTTTAAAGTTACTCTTGAAAACGTGGTTGTTTCAACTTCTCAATTACAATATTGTTTTCTAAAATTCAATACAATAGAAACTATCATTCCTTTCTACCAGAACAATTCCCAGAGAGTAAAATTTAGGTATATAAACAGCTTTAGTAATCTAGCGAGGAAAACCAGCTACATTATTTAAGTGACCAGTTACACATCATGGAAAAAGCCAAAACATCTGGCTGAAGTTGGTTTTTTGAAGCCATTTATAGACATTGGCTTTCAGGCCACGAGACAAGAACTTCTGGGAGGGGGGTAGGGGTGGTGGGGGGAGTGGGGAAAGACCAGAATTCAGATCAAGTTTTCAGATGAAAAGTTTAGGAATGTCAAAATACATTGAAAATTTCAGAGATTTATTTAGAATTAAAAGAGGAACAACAGTACCCTGGCAAGTTAAGACAAAAACTTCTAAATCTGACACTAGCAAATAGAGGTAGTTGGACTACAAAAGTCATAGGTGCAGTTAGCTATGCAGTTACAAATTAATTAAAGCTTTCACTGTTACATTCGCTGATTAAAGGAAAAGATCAGCAAAACATACTGATTCTTCCCAAGATCTTTTCATTGGAATTTGGGAAATACGGATTCTTGTGTTGGAGCAATTTTGCTCTGAACATGCCCATGTCCCTACAAAAGGTGAATTACAGCCACTCTGAAGGGACCAAGCTCAACTCAGGATAAACTGTAAAACTGGGTGTCCTGTGATACACAGTACCTTATATATTAACACTTACCTAATGGGCCACTGAGTAGGGTCTTAATCTCTTTGTCTATATTTTCTATCTCAATAAATGAGGATAATAAAAACAATAATACTCTGAGAGCCTAAGCAATAGGACTTTTGTGACACATGGGACTTAGTGCTGGCAGAGGTCTTCTCTTACTGTGTCACTATGCAGTAGACCTCTGCTTTGTTTTAGATGTGGAAGCAATCAGTAACCACAGCAGTTACCAGTAAGTCAAAATGTTCTGTGCCTATTTTAACTTGGCAACGATTTCACTCAGTATAAAATAAAACATCAACAGTGTTACTGCACTAACATTGTACTACTATTTTACTAACTTGTTACTAATCATAGTTAGTGCATGATACTACTTAATAGGAGTTTGTGACAGAATATCATAATAGCTCAGTTGTTATGTAATACCAAAGACAAAACCAGTTTTTTAGAGAAGTATGACAACTGAGGCTGTTGCCTAAATCACAGCAAATAAATCACACTGCTGCTACACACTGAACAGTATTTAACCATCACACAGTGGATATTTGAAAGTGAGGTGCTCCAGCTCCTATCGCGATTGCTATTGTTCTGTCTGAGGGCAGATGTTTAACTATGTCAATATATGTCAGTCTTTCAGCCTGAATGAAGAGCAAACAAACTCCAGTGGAGTAATTAAACTGATCTGCCTGGAGCTTAAAATAGGTAGCTTCTGATTTATGCACATGCAGTAAATTCCTTGCACAACTTTAAGTGCTGAGTGGGAATCTTAGTTCACTTAGCTACGTCATGGTAGGAAGATTCCTGCCAGGTGGTATGAGATATATTGTAAAGCAAAACAATCTTCTGCTTGGAAGAAAAAAAAAAGCCTATGGTTTCTGGGTTCTGGGATTTTTGCCTTTTTTGTCAGTTGCATTTTACACTGCAATTCTTCTTATGGAAAAGTTTGTTAGAGAAGTGATGTTAGTGATGGAGCAGCACACAAAAGATCCTTGAAAACAAAGCAGAAAAATGCTGTCAAGGAGAAGAAATAAGAGACAGTTACTAGCTGCATTCTAATACAGAATGTTTTTTACTTTTATACCAAAAGTAAAATAAAAATTCAATGAAAGGAAATTTCCTATAGTTGTTATTTGAAAAATCTCTAAATATTTCCTTGGATTTTCCAGGAAAGTACCGTATGTTCCTTGCAGTAAATACATCTGAAAAGGGGCTTGCTCTTTGAAGCAGTGTTTGTGTTTTCCCAGTGAAATCTGAGTTGCTCGTCAGATAAGCAGAATAGAAAAGCTGTAGAGTTAAAAAAGGAAAGGTTAACAGTCATTCTGAGTTTCCTCATCCTCTGTTTGACCAGTAACAATATTAAAAACATGTGCCTTATGCTCTGCAGCACAGTGATTCAGAGCTAGTAGGGATAAAGTGCCAAGGTTCACAAGTTCATTGGGGCAGAGTGTAGTTTACAATAGCCAAAGATCTAAAAAACCTAAGTAAGATCAGTATTATTTTTGGGGTGCAGTTAAAAACATGGACTACTTCTACAAGAATATTTAATAAAATCTATATTCTCCTCTGAAGAATTATGCATATCCATCTCTCACATACAAACCAGCCTTTAATAGACAGGTCCCAAGTACTTACTCTTACAGTACAGTTGAGATTATCTTTTGTCTGGCAAGACTGTAGCCTCCAAAGCTGTAAGGTATCTGGACTTACAGATACAGATGTTTGTGGTAGGGTGTACATGGTCAAAATTGCATTATAATGACCATATTAAAAATGTAGTAGAGGGAGACAACCTGTGACAATTACTTTTAAAACCACTTGAGCAATGGAAAGCCAAAAACAAATGATACCAGCTGCTATCCAAGAATAACATTGACCCTGAAAAATAGGAGGGGGAAAAAAATAAAGAAAGCTTGTGAAATGATTATGTAGGTTTTTTACGGAGTCATTGTTAACCTTCACATAAAATATCTTAATTCTGATAATCAAATATATATACAGAAAGATCTGATGATCTGAGAATTAAAAAGGAAGACACTACTTTCTCATTCGTCAAAGGATTCTTCAACACCACAGTCTTATCTGATTGTCTAAACTCAGGGTTAAGTTGGGGCATTATTTTTTTTTTAAACTTTCAGTTTGTTTGCTTTTATACAGAGATCTTCTAAAGCCTTTTTATGGAGGATTATCCTGTGAGAAGTTATCTTATGAAAACATCCATAGTATCAGCCCTTAGAGGTAAACCCTCCAAAACTAATTTGGTTTTCTGCTTGCCTGAGAATATCCTAGTCCTTTTCTGATCTGATTAATGGAGAAAAATGCTGAAACAAAGGTCAAGCTTTCTCACTGAATTGCACACAGAATGAGGCAGGAAGCTCTTGATCATATAGATATATATAAAAGAAGATATATACCAGAAACAGGAGGGGGGGAAACTGAAGAAACTCATCATGCTACAGTAGAATATAGCTCTTCAGAGAGATCTCAGCTTTTCAGGTAACCCGACTAAATTTCTAATTAATTTTGTGTATTCAAAATTTATATTTTAAGAAATATATATGCATATCTAGACAAATACCCCTTCCTTGTTAACTAATGAAGTGTGCTTTTGTAGGTTAAATCCACTGTTATAGCTAGTAGAAATTGAGCAATCTTAAAACTGTTTTTGGTGATGGAAATAGAAATAATTCTTAATATATCTTGTTAGTATTAGATGAGAAAATGAATTTCAGCACTGCAGTAGCACACACAATGCTGTTGGTTTCATGGTCTTACGATATTTGTATACAAATCTAATTAACTTTTTCAGCAAGCAGGATCATTCATTTGTTAGATATATCCTGTGCAGTAGTGACTAGCTCACATATTAGTGACAAGCACCTGAAAATAATTAGCCACAACTAACGACTCCAAGAGTTTCATAGTCACAGAAATATCACTACAAAGATCAAAACTGCCTATTCTTCCCCATGAGAGAAACAATAAAACTTGCTTGTACTTTATATGTAGTGAATAGGTTGGTTTGTTTGTGGTTTTTTTTTTTACTACACATGGAAAGCTGATTTTATTTAAGTGTTTGTTTGAACTTTGGTGTCTTCCACAAAACTATCAGAGAACTCCCATGTCTTACAGCAGCATGTGTAGATTATCTTTGAAATTGTCAAGTCTCTCGGGACTGCTTCTCATTAGACTTAGGACAGTTTCCAGTTTATGTAATACCCACACCACAGTAGGGACACTTTCACATTACAGTGTTTGACAGAATGTTTGGAGAGTGCACTTTGGTTGAAGAGTTTAAAAAAAGCAAAGGAATCATAGCAATGTCATTTATAAAATACGGAAGACACCCATGTAACACATTTGCACAAGTCCTTACACACTATTTTCAGTAATAAGTTTTCATTTAGATATTTTAGACTGCTAATAACCATTTCTGCCGTTCAGAGTACACATTTGTTTTTGGCGTATATCTTGCATGTGTAACTCCTTCTTAACAGCCTTTGCATCTCTGATGTCTGTTTTCTTCTGCCTTAGAGACCTCAGCACACGCTGCAGCAAATCTCTCTGGAGAGAGGAATCTGGGACAGTGTGCTGGTTTTGGCTGGGATCGAGTTAATTATCTTCATAGCACCTGGAATGAGCCTATGTTTTGGATTTGTGCTGGAAACAGTGTTGATATCACCGTGGTATTTGTGTTGTTGCTGAACAGTGCTTGCACAGCGTCAAGGCCTTTTCTGCTTCTTGCACCACCCCACCACCAGAGGGATGCACAAGAAGTTGGAAAGGGATACAGCTGGGACAGTAGATCCCAACTGACCAAAGGGATGTTCCATACCATATGAAATCATGCTCAGCATTTGAAGCTGAGGGAAGAAGACAGAAGGGGGAGGTGTTTGGAGTGATGGTCTTTGTCCTTCCAAGCAACAGTTACATGTGCTTTCTTGGAGAGGATTGAACACCTGCCTATCAATGGAAAGTAGTCAATTAATTCCTCATTTTGCTTTGCTTGTGTCTCCATTTAAAACCCAGTGGAGGCAACAATTGCTCCCAGAAGAGAAAACAAAACAATTACTCAGTGGTCGAGGAGGGGATGAATGGAGGGCAAACACACCACTGACCACTGCAGGCAAAGAAACAGACTTGACTAGGGGGAACAAAACCACAAATTATTAATTAAATGAGGGTATGAAAGAGAGAAGGAGAACAGCAGGATCTTAAACACACTGTCCCCCCAGCCCTCCCTTTGTCCAGGCCCGGTTTTACGACCTTACTTCCCCAAACAAGCGTTTTGTGCCAGAGATGGGGAGGAGGGACACAGGAGTGAGGTGGCAGTCCATTTAACCTCTGGTGATGAAGTTCCAGGCTGTTTCCTTAGACAAACTTCCTCTGATGAGGTGGCATCCTCCCCCCACAGGAGACAGCTCGGCACACCGCTTCCATTCAGTATGGGGCAGTGTCTGTCGCCCAGGCTGACTCCCCCAGCGCTATGCCAGCCTGACTCTTCAAGCTTACAGTCACCATATCTCCAAGGGGTACCCGGGTCTCCGCACTTCAGTGGCGCCTCCATACATGGCTCTCTGACCCATCCTCTCTTCCCTCACCAGTGATCAATCACTTATCAATGGGGGGGTGGGGGTTGCGCTCGCCCGCGTCCCTGCATCCCGGTCCCTCTTCTCTTCCCCCACCAGTGATCAACAAAGTTTAAAAGTTTACTTGCTACAAGGAAGATCTTTACTGTCCCAGTGTATCTTGCAAATTATTCATGGTTGCCTAGGTGACTGGTGCAGCCGCTTTCTTTTGTCTTTCCCCTTCCAAAAAGAGCTTGCTGACAAAAAAAGTTTGCCCCCTTCCTTTTATAGGCTTGTTCTCAGAGATGGTGATTGACACTGCCTTAGCCAAGGATGCGAGCAAAATCTAAGCCAGGGATGCATTTTGCAGTGCTAATTAGAAGGACCAGAAGTGGACCCTTTCCTCTGCTAGCTAACAGCCAAAAACAAAGGCGGCAAAGCTCTTTTCACACCCAAACAAGGCTGGTAGCTCTTCTTGCCCTGGAGCCAAAAAACTGCACGAATTCCTAAACCACGAAAGCTTGTGTGAGTGGCTTTTGCTTTACTTACTAAACTTTAAACTGTCTTTATCTCAGCCCACAAGTTTTCTCACTTTTATTCTTCCAATTCTCTCCCCCACTCCACTGATGGGAGGGAACGAGCGGTTGTATGGGGCTTAGTTACTGATGGTTGAACGACAACAGACAGCTGGCTTGTTCCTTCAGCTGGAGCGAATTAGTGGGGAGTGTTCCCTGGCATCAAAATGTCTGGTCACACATCCAGAGTGATGAGAAAGGACTGTGACAGTAAGAAAGAATTTCTGGCGCCAGCCTGCAGCATGTCCTCCCTTGCCTGGAGAAGAGGATGACAAGGGCCTCCTTTGCACAACAAGCACCTAATGATCTCTGTCTTTCTTGATGCTGCTTTTGATGCCTTGTTACATGTCCATCATTACTCAGTAGCAAAAGTGTTGTTGTCTAAAGCCAATTATCCAGGAATCTCCATATCATCAGCTTAATATAATACTG
This sequence comes from Buceros rhinoceros silvestris, assembly GCF_000710305.1. Taxonomy (NCBI): domain Eukaryota; kingdom Metazoa; phylum Chordata; class Aves; order Bucerotiformes; family Bucerotidae; genus Buceros; species Buceros rhinoceros. Next base: position 68,387 of record NW_010389242.1, read on the forward strand.
AGAATTGGCAAAGGAGCAGAAAAAACAAAAAAATGACAGGTGCATAAACACAGAATGGAAAAGATTTTAAACAAATCATGCTGAAGAAGTAGAAAAAAAGCTCAATTGTAAGCAGAATATTTCGCATTTATTTGAGGAATACTTGACAATAAAACGAAATGCAAGCGCAAAATGAAATTCCAATTTTTTTTTCTTTATTCTGTGAAATTTTCATCTCAAATATCTTAGGAATGTTTTTGAAAAGAACACCAAAGACTTCTCAAAAAAAGTGGGTTCGTGGTTTGGTAGCACCACTCTTCTCAGAGACAGTATTCTGCTCTCATTTGATGACTTATGACATCTTCTCTGTACATGATTTTGAGTAAATCCATAGCCAGCATGTCGTATGGGAACAAGAGCTGGTTTTTAATTCTTTCAGAGTTGTAGTTTTGGGTTTACAAGGCAAGGTTATGGTAGCACGGGGGTACTGCAGGAGTGGCTTCTGTGAAAATACACCAGGCGCTGCCTCCATGTTGGGCAGCAACAGTTTCAGCCGTAATAATGCGTTTAAGAAAGGATAAGAAAGTGCTGCACAGCAGCTATGAGAGAGGAGTGAGAATATGTGAGAGAAAAGACCTGTTGACACCAAGGTTAAAGCAGGCGGAGGTGGAGGAGGTGCTCCTGGCACCAAAATAGGGATTTCCCTGCAGCCTGTGGATGTGTTCCCCTGGTGTTCTCCCTGCAACATATGGAGGTTTAAAAATGATGAGGGCTGGGAGGTTTGGGACTAGGGAGTGGAGGGGAGGATGGGGATTTGAAGGTGGGTTTTTTTTTTGGTTTGGGGTTTTTTTTGTTGTTGTTTTGTGTGTGTGTGGGGGGGTTGTTGATGACTGTAACAGTTCTCCAAGTAATGTTGACTTTTCTTAAAGGGAAGAAGAATAAAAAATATCCCAGAGTTAAAACCCCATGCAACCTTGTAGACAGCTGGGTAACAGAGGTTAGCTATGCCTCAGTGTCATCCTTCTCTAGGGGCAAAACTTCACTGTTACTGGTACATTAGTTTCTTAACCAAAATGGCAGACGACACCAAGCAGTAGCAGATGTCATGAGGGCCTATCAAGAGAAAGGGTGCAGGAGGTTTTACAGCAGGAGCTTGGAACTAAAATGTTATGAGTTGCGGAGAAAAATATATGAGGTTTCAGTAGTTTTCCCAATAGTTACTCAACATTTACCATTGAATGAAAAAATATTTTCTGAGACTTTCTACCAAGAATGTTTTCTGTTATGAAGCAACTGGAAGATTTCAAAATAAATAGACAGGAACTTTTCCCTGTGAGTAGCTGTGAATACAGAAAATAAAAAAAAATTGTCCTGGGACTACTTTAAATATAAGCTGTCACCACCACAATGATGAGAGTTAAGTTCCCATTTCTGAAGGTTGTGTAAGTGTTGCAAATGTGCTTTTGTTTTGCCTTATTGTACAAAAAGGCCAACCTAACCTATCCTTTTGAGACAGAGGTATTCGATCTCATTCTTTTTGGTTAAGTTATTACAGACAGCTGAAAGAAAGAGTAAAGTAATGGATTTTGATAGCAGAGAATAGGGATTCTTTTCAAATCACATTTGTAGGCTACTAATACAATGCTAATTTGCTTAAATTCATACCTGAAGGCTTTATAAATTCATAGCTGAAGGCTTTATAAATTCCAGCATTTGCCTTGACTGTTTTCAGGCAGTAATGATCTGATCCAAAGCCCTTAGCAGCCAAAAAAAAAAAAAAAAAGGCTTATTACCTTTGGGAGAATAAGTTGTGGGCTGTAAAATCAAATGAAAGGAGAGCGGGAGAGCGTTGTATTTGAGCCAGGTTGATTAGTCTTCACTGGGCACACACGTCACATTGTTTCCATTCTGTTGTGGGACCATACCATAAATATCCATGATTACAATTGGAAGTTTTAGATTATGACTGGTTTAATACGTGATTAAAACACTGTTTCTGCAAGCA
>NW_010389242.1:70442-90236 GCF_000710305.1 Buceros rhinoceros silvestris
CTCCAAGCATCCCTGCCATTTCTCGTTTCCTAAAATACTCACGTAAGATTTAGCATATTTGTCAACAAATTAGCTGATATACAAACACATGGTAATACTGTCCTGAAGTTGAGCTTTGAGCAACATTACTTTTTTCCCACTGCAAACATCTCCTACTTTCCATCCTGCAAAAAGCTTTCCTTCCCGTGCTCCTTTGCCAAGCGACACCTTTTGAGGTCCCCTTTCAATTGTACTCAGACTTACATGTTTCTTCTCACATGCAAGCCTGACCGAACAACACATTTCCGTAATCTGAAGTGGGTGATGACTTACACAGTGTGAAATGCAGTATGACCTGAAGAGATTATATCCCAGCTATCTCAGCTGATTCCTTTCTGAGAGTTGCACACCAGAGCATGACAGGAAAGCTTTGTGTTCATGTTTCAGAGGTAGAGTTTCAAGGAAAGAGGACATTAAAAATGGTGTGTCAGACCCAATGCTTTCTCTTTTTCAGTGTTGCACTAAATGAAATTCTGATGTCTTTTGCTTCTGAGCCAGCAGTAAGGGGCAATTACTTAATTGTCTAGTTACAGACACTACGTACAGGCACCATAGAATTCCGTGCCCTAAGAACACACTTCCCCCCAGCACCAGTAAAACTGAACAATCATATATTCACTTCTTCTCATCCCCTTCTATTAAGCATTTTTGTTCTCAATTAATCTCTGGCTTTGCTACATTTGTAGCTATGGCATTGACCTCATATTTTACTTCCTTCTGTAGAGCTGGTGGCAGGCACAACACAGCTATTGCACTTTGACACCAGCTCAGAAGTTCAAGAAGAAGTTCAAAACCAAACAAAACAGAGATAAAATGTTTGTGAATAACAATACTTGATTGAAGTCAGAATATTAAGAAACATCTCTGAAGAAACTTTGGGTACCTTTACTTTTGGCAAGTAACACTCACTAACTGTGCTTACAGAATGTGCCTTTTAAATCCCAGAACATATGAGTCACTGCTTCTGTCTGGCTCATGGCAAAAAACTGGGGAGGAATAGTTAATGAAACATGAAAAATAGAGAGAAAATAGTGTATGGTTACTTCAGTGACTACTACTTCTGTAGCACACAGAATTGTTGAAGTGGCCTAAGGTGCTTCAGCTCTGTTATATTTTCTTTCCTCTCTGGCAGGTTAAGGCAGTGGGGAGAGGAGAAATAAAAAGCATCTTATAAGCTGCTTGTATTCACCGGTGGTTTACTTCATCTGCTGAAGTACCATTCCACCTCAGCAGTGTGTGGCAGTAGTGTTGCAGACTCTGAAAAGAAAAGCAGAAGTTTTAAAGCCTGTTTCTTTTCCCCTGACTTTAGAGCATGTTAGTTTAAGGCTTTAAGGCTTTTTGTTGGGGAATTTTTTCTTGTTTGTTTTGTTTTGTTTTGTTTTTTGGGGTTGGTTGGGGGTTTTTTTGTGCGTGCGTGAGGTTTTCTTTCCCCCATCAGCTATTTAGAGTGTAGATGCAGATCATAAGTTGATGTTTTTAATGATTTGTGTCTTATACCTAGTTTTTCTGAAGAGTTGTGATTCATAGATAGAAAATCAGTAGGAGAGATCCTATTGAGCATCCTAAAGTGGTTAAAGTACGTGCTTTGTACTAGAACCTAAGCAACAGAATAAAGTGGGTAAGAGAGACATTTGTCTCACTTGTAAGCAGAACAATGTTTTATTGCTTCCTTCTCCACCCTGAAAATACTCTTTTAATTTGTTTGTAGAGTTTGACAGAGTCACGTATGGGTTTTGATCTTGGATTTTTGATCTTGCTGTTATGTAGTTAATGCTTGGCTGTGATTCTTGAGATTATCAAGACTGTTCTGATACCCAGCTACAGCCTTCTTTCTCCCAGTCAAAAAACACTCAGACAGAAATGCATCTGTTGATTTGGAAGTTTCAGTGGCTGAGTTTAACTTTAATGTTTCTGTTCTCTTTTCTTTTCACCCTTTTTTTTTCTACCTTTGTTGCTGTACTTCTATAGTCTCTACTGCCTGAGAGTTTCAGTTTTACTGAGCCTGTGATTTATTCCATTTTATTTTTGTTGTGAATTACTGATTAACTTCCTAACCTCTGTAATTAAAAATGCAGGAGAATTTTCTGAAGGAGGAGTATGGTGAGGTCAGAGGATTAATTTTATCCCATGCTACAGATTCTTGTGGGATTAGGAAAGTCCTTTCATGCATGTAACACATGGTTGATGCTGGCCTGTGTCAGGTGGGTAGCAAGAAGATTGCTTTCTTACATCATACTGTTTTTCCAGATTTGAAAAGCAAATATTTATATCATCTGCATTGTGGGTTAAAGAGAAATAAGGGAAGTTCACATATAGAGAGAATAAAGGGAGGAAGAGCAAAGAGGTGTAACAGTAGAGGGCTTCAGAAGTGGCTGCCAGTGGCTGCGGAGGGGCCATACAGCTAATAGCTACTGCATTCTGTGTCTCAGCAGCATCCCCTATGAAGACTGAATTTGTGAATGTCATGCAGAGACAAGGACATATTATGAAGAGCCTTTGGAGGAAAGCAGCTGAACAGCACTGGCTGATATGTTAGGGTGGAAAAAAGAGAGAAAGTATCAGCTGCCAGGCATGCCTCTTCCTAAAATTTAATGAAGCACAGATGTTTATGTAAAAAGTTCCTTTGACTCTAGGCTTTCCCAGGCATTTGGGCGTTAATACTGGTATTTACAATCACTGGCTGTCATGAATTAAAGAAATCTGAATTTCAGATTTGCACTCTGGGGCTTCTACCACCTGACAGCAGTGGTGGAAACAGCAGGGAATGCTGCCAAAATCTGTGCTAAATTGCTGGGCAGTTCATTACTTCTTTCTGGATAACATTAACTTCTTTCTCTATGTGGGCTAGGGTAATACATAGCCCAGCCTCCTACAATGCCTATTTCATTCCTTACAGATATTTGTTGAGTCTCTTCTTTGTCCGACTTTTTCTTTAAAAACTCGGGTCATTTTCTGAGGAAGTGTTGAAAGCTCGTATTTCTTATGAGGCATTTCAGTTCAAAAGGTATGATAGACATTATATAGAGAATGGATTTATCTGTTTATTTCCCTTGGATTTTTTAAGCCAAAGCAAGTAACATTTACTAGAATCATCATGGACAAATGTGTATTTTGAAAAAAAGAAATGAAAAGTATCACCTTGTATCTAGTATCTATTTATTCAAAAAAAAGCAGAGCTGCAAAGGCATTCAGAAAACTACATGCTCTGACTGTTGTCCTGGCTCCTGACTGTTCGCTGCTCTCTGATTCTGATCATATTGCACACCACCGGTGTAAGGCACACATAAACGTTATAGTTTGCTCTTTTTGATGATCTAACCAAAAGAGTCAGCCCAGTTTACATCATACACTAAATAAAACAAAGCACTGGATCACCTGGGAATTCTCACAACTGAAAAGCATTGTTTTGGCTTTCAAAATCTGCCCTGGCTTGAAATGAATACAGATAGGCTCAGTTTGTTAATTCACCTTGTGAACTGTAGGGAATGACCTGTGGCTTCCACTAGAACATGGACAGGCTCTAGAAATGCCTATGCTCTGATGACTGGCTGTTCTGTTTTGCATCAAGTTCAACGCCTAGTGATGTTGCAGTGAATTTTCTTTTTCTGGCCCAACAGTCCCATCAATCATAACAAAACCGTCTGGGCTGACAGAGTGGTCACTTGCAGGACAGTTTGCCTGGGATCTAACTCTGCTATCACTCCTGTTGTTAGAATTTGTATTTCATTCCAGCTCTATGTTCTCTGTTCTGATACATTTAAAAGGTTTTAGCACCTCACAAAAATCTGAATAAGTCTGTTGTGTAAAACTTCTTGCCATTCCGGTAACATATTTCTGACAGGTAAAAAAATACCAATAAATGTAGCTATCAAAACCACCAAGAAGCAGTTTTTAATCTGGATCTGGGGGAGATCCTGTGACATTTGAAGATCAGTATAATTAAATTTCATACGAAAGAGAATTAAATTGATACACATTCTGATTCCTATCTGCTTTAAGTGCTGCATTTGGCTATACATATGTATCTCTCTGTAAGCTTAGAAAAGGAACAAAGTCTAAGAATATCCCAAGAAGGAAGTATTTTGTATCAACTGCCTTTGGTGTGACTGTGCCAGTTGAATAATCTCTACAAAACCTGTGGATATCATGCTGGGAAAGGGTCTGAGATGTAATCAGTACTAGGTTGGATTTGCCTTCTCTACCATATTTATCTGAAGCTGCTGCTTTTGCGTGGTTGTAACCAGGGGAACTCTGAGCAGCTTTGTTCTCTTTGAGTAGCGGATTTAATGACCACTGATAGATTCACTTAGATTCACTTAGAGAGCTGTTTGTGGGTAGAAATGTTACGAAGCTCCCAGGCTACAAACACCAAAAAGCAGAGTGTTTGTCTCGTTCATTGGCTCAGGGAAGTAGCAAAGTAGCTGGCAAATGGACAAATATATTAAATCATCTGGTGCTTTCTATCTTCCAGCTGGATGGTTGCTGCTATCTGTGTTGTGCAGAGTGCTGGGTGGACAGGGCTGTTCCCAGATGTGACACCTGCTTTTTGCATGAGTGACAAGGGGATCAACCAAGGCAGGGCACAAGGGCAGACTCACTGCTGACCCACACATTGCCTCCTTGGCTTCAGAGGTCTGCCAAGTGGAGAATAAAATTATGGATACTTCCTACATATTCTATGCTCAAAATCTTTTTTTACTTGAAACTAAAACTTCACTGCCAGAATATTGCAATATATATGGGCTCGTTGTGAAGGTCCCTGCTGCGAGCTGCTCTTTTCGTGGGCACTGCTGGTGTTGTGCTCCTGCTGTGTTGCAAGTGTGGCACATCAGCTTATAACAGTGTCACAGTCAGTAACATTGACTTGCAGAGGAAATTCCTTCCAGCAATAAAAGACTGTTTGGAAAACAGCTAATAAAGATCTTTTTTGATGTTTATCATTACACAAATATCTGCTAGGAAAAAATTGCAGAAATGCAAAGACCCCCTAATTTAGACATTAATACCACTTCAAAATCACTATTTTTTGGATAAACAATGATGACCTTCTTTTTGTGAATAGGATGTCAGGTAACATAGGAATATTGAAGAGGAAAATATACTCTTGTTCAAGAGAAGCATAAAGTGTTCAAGAGAGATCTGGGAAACCGGGGGGTTTTTGTAGCTAATGTTAATGTAGCAGTTAAATTAGGAGCCTAGATAGATGTTAGGAGCGCTGTGCTGCATTTCCCTTTTCTGATTCACATTCCACTGCAAAATGTGTCCTGAGTTTAACAGCAGCTGAATGTCAAAGCTATTATTAAATTGAATATCAATTTTGATGTATTCTGGAAGTATTGAAATGCGCTACTAACTACTAAAACCCGCATTAGTAATCTAATTTTAGGAAAACAGTTTTGAAATGTTGGTTTAAAAGTCTCTGTGCATCAAATAGCCCATTTGTAAAATTTGGACAATGCTGCATTTGAAAAATATTATGGACATTATTCAACTAATATTAATGGAGTTTAAGACAAATGATAGGTCAAAAAGCATTATAGAAACAGAAACAATGGATAATCTAGTTACCCAATAATTTAAAGATTTCTTTTAAATACAACTGCACTCTTGAGTATGCTTATTTTGAAAAGAGTAGATAATTGTCCTAATAAAAGTCTGAAAGTTTCTCACATTTTATGGGGTTCAAGGTATTTTATATATTGTAATGCTCAAGTTACTTTATTGTAGAAGAATATTTGTTACTATTTATTGGCCAAAGAACATACAATGGAGGCAGTCCTGGCCCAATGATTTTGGTCCTCATCAGTTCAAAACTCAGGACAAATAAATTCAGTGTCAGTTACTTGGGATGTATTCTGACACTACTGTTTGTAAATAGAAGAGAAAATGAGCAGAAAAAAAAATCAACCCAAGAAATCAAAACATAATCTTAGCTGACTACAGAGTATGAACAGAAGATAACAACAAATTAATTACTGTCATTGTCCCTGGAGTCCTTCCCTGGGGTGCTGGATGGAAGGTCTGCACAATTTCCAGGTGCCGCTCAGCTGGATGCCGCTCATTGCATGACAGCCCTCTACCCTACTGGGATGGTATTAGTCTTAGGGCATATTCCCTTGTTCATATCTAACTTCAGATGAAATTTGCAATCAGATGTTGAAATAAATCTCAATTAGTTTTGTCAGGTGTTACTCTGGGGTTTTGAAGATAGTCCATAGACACATTTTAACCTAGGTAAACTGCCCATGTTTTTCTGTTTTAAAGCGGTATTTTCACACACAGTGGCCCTTTATTTGTATTTTAATGCAGCTCATATTTTGACAACTTTCGATTTTGAGTATGTATTTGGAAAAATACTTGACTCAGCACTTAAGTTCTTATTGTACTTCTCTGTCCACTTCTTCTCAGTATGTTATAAGAATGATAGCGGCAGGCACAGAACCTCAGTTTGGAAGTCGATGTTTGGCTTCTGAGGCACACCTGCATGCATGAGCTGAACTTCACAGGAAGAAAAGAGAACCAAGCACTGACATCCCAATCCCTCAGGGAGGGCTCCAGCCATGAGGCTGTCACAGAAAGAGAAACGTTACCCTCACCAACTCCTCCAGGTAACCTTTCGAAAGTGGTAAGTGGAACAGCAATCTATGATACATCAAAATACATTCAAACTTTCTCACTGGACTGAGTTCCCAAAAAGGATTTTGGAAGTGATATGTCTTGTTTCTGGATCCTGCTTAAGTATTGTGATATGGGATGCTCTGCCTAGTTAAGACAAAGACTGTTATGGTGTATCCACAGAAGTGCAGTTTTAGGCTATAGAACTTAAAAGCAGCAAGGCACTGATGGATCCTGGTTACTAGCAGCTGAAAGCAAAGTGTTTTCTGAAGTAACAGACTTGTATTTGGATGTCTAAATTCCACCCCACTCCCACTTCAAGTGATTAATTATCTGAATGAGCAGCAGAAAATCTCGCTGATATTTCACCCAACTACAGCATTTTGAAGAATCTTGCAGTGTCTACTTCTACCTTTCTGTCTCCCTCATCTAAGTGAGGTAGCTCCTTTAAGACAGTGGCATACTACTGGCTGTCTCCCATTATATTTCTACAGCCACCCAAGTCAGAGCTTTCTCTATAAGACAAAATGCTGTAAGCTTCATCTTCACAATGATTGTAATGATTGTCTCGACCCACATGGGCAATCCTTACTGCAGGTATTTCACAACAGTCTCAGAGAGTGCAACACAGAGTCTTTATATTTTTTGCCATGCCTTGTTCTCAGGTTCTGGCGGGATGAAGGGTATTGTCTGATGCCCTAGAAGGAAATGCATTTTTTGTTCTTTTCATGCTTTTCATTAGAAAGTAAATAAAATATTTTTTTTAAGCTGTAAGTAAGACTTAAGAATAAGAACATGCTGAAAGCAAGACTTAAAAGCAGAAATGTTAGGAAAATTTTCTTTGAGCAAAAATGCATTTTTTGGACTTTATCAAGACACTTATCAGAAAGCAGGATAGACAGCTGAATGGACTAATATAGAATGAGCAATGAATATCTGGAATCCAAAATAGCACCCCCAAGGGTGTTTCGCTAAGTGTTAAGCTAGTTAGGGCCTTTGTCCTCTCTTATCTGTGCATGTAATAGGGAAATTTTTAGAATAAAGCATGAGAAATAACTTCTACTATCACAAAATCAGCTACTTGTTTCCTAGAAGTCTGAGGAACACTGGAATAAATATAGACCTACAGGTGATTAGACTGAAAATACGGATTTTTTGCTTCATAAGTCTGAGAAAACTTGGACTATTTTCTCAGAAATCAGCAAAAAACCATTTTACTCCAGTTCGTGTTGAAATGTATTGCCCTGGCTCATATTGGTCATGGAAAGCCATGAAGAAATCCCACTCACTGTGGGAGTGATGGCCCACTACCCTAGGAATAAACTATTTCTGTGAAAAGTTCTAAGAAGAAATTTAGGCAGGTTTAGGAGTTTAAATTTATCTAAAAAAAAAAACCAACCTAAAACAAACCCCAAACAATACGTGCAATGAAACTTTGAAGGGGCTCATGGCAGCAAACAAAAAAGGCAAATAAATAATGTGCATGCAGAAGTTTGAGGGACTTTTGCCTGCACAGAAGTCCAACAGAGGTTGCAGAATATTGTCAACACACTCAGAAAAGTTAATGAATTTTAGGAAAATAAAATTACTTGGCATGCTCATGTCCAGGGTATAATAAATCAAGATTAAGCAGGAAAGTAACTGGGTTGGACAGACTCATTCAAGAATGATGAAGTCATAGCATATCTCATTATCTTTGCTGGAGAGCCAATAGGCAAGCTTCACCCTCAGGACTGGGTCAGAATGAGAAAAGCTACTCCTGTTACAATAAGTAACTCTTATTTTAGCCAAAAATATAACCTTTCACCTCCTGTTCCAAGCCAATTCTTCCTGTCACACTGCATAAGCTCACTGAAGTCATCAAATGCTCAAAAATTTGGCTGAAGTAGACTCATAATTTTGTTCTCAGCTTCTCAGAAGTTGTGCCATCAATACTAGTGCTGCTGTGCGAGATGCAGGATAGGCTTCCTAGTCACCTCGGTAGGGTGGTGTGACACTGACCAACTCCATTGCAAAAGGACAAGATCACTATTATCTTTTCATGGTTCTTGGCATTCTTCTTGGCATTTTTTCAGTAACCAAAATGTTATTCAGGAGAGCACTGTGCTTTCTAAATATTCTCAACATACCATTGTCAGTACAGTAGTTTGATAATCAGTGATATATTGTTTTAACACTTTCAGTTTATTCATATTTGAAAAAAAATATTGATGATGAAAAGTACTAATCGGTGCAATTTCTAACCTTCACATCTAATGATTGGTAAAGGAAGATGATAAAAATCAGGCTGGAATGGTTTGAGTATTCAAACCCAATTCAAATCATGTGATTATTGCAGTCTGAGCAGCAATGGACCAGTGTTTTAAAGTGAAAAAGTCAAATGACTTTTTGTTGCACGGTTCAATTGTTTTGCCAGAGTACAACTTTCTCCAGCACTACTATTTATCTATATACTACGCAAAATCAATGTGGACAGCAGTAAATAACTCCTGATTCCAACTACCTTAATGGAGATACTGGAACTCATTTGAAGGTCTCAAACAGTGCTCAGCAGCACTTGCACGGAAAACTCATGCAGCTGCAGCAAGTGGAATCAGTGACATTGACTCTAAAAAAAGCTTTGACTCCAAACAGCCATTGCCACTCTGTTTTCAAATGAAAACCAGAGTGCAGTCAGACACAGGAGAAATATTACATGGATCATTTGGGGGTAAATCATCCATAAGGAAATGATGACAGCTTGCAGGGACTATCTTCCTGGCTCTAGTGTATCAGAATGTTAGATTTTGTATGAAGTCATTCTTCCCCTTGAAAAACATAAGTAGGTCTGCCTCTTTTGGTCACTTTGTTGGGGAAACATTTACTACACACAAAGAGACCATTCAAGCAGGACATGTGCAACTGCAGAGCATGGTGTGGTTCCCCATAGCTAGACGTAGCTCCACCAATGAGCTGTTGACAGCCTTGCCTCAACAGTCTTACCTCTGCCTGAAATTTTACTTTTCTTAACTTGCATGGTTCCTGTCTACGTATTTTCTCACAACCTCCTCAGAAACATAATGGTTTCCATAGAAGTTTGAGTGGAGTTTAAGCAGCTGAGCCAGGTCAAACCTCAGCTGTGGATCAAAGAGAACTGAACGCGTGGGAGGAGTGTTAGAATTCTGAGAGGCATCGGATAATGCTCTCCCATCACTTACTTGGTGTAACATTCTCACCTTCTACCTCCCAATAAAATATAAGTCCTTGTTCAGTTAATGTTACTTCCTTGGTATATTCTGAAATATCACATACCTGACATATACGGGGTAATATTTATCTAGGGAGGTTTTTCTTGGATCATTACCCACTGGGACTACATCACTGTAAGAAAAGTAATAAACTCCCCAACATAATTTATTTCATTATTAGAGAAGCATCTAAGGCAAAACAGGGTGTTCAAGCATATGCCAGAGCTGGTTAACTGGTTTACAGGGAGTAGTAATTTGCTTTTCTCTGGATTTAATTCCAGCGCGGGATGAAAGGAGAAGGAAAAACAGTGTCTTATATTTCTGTACTTGCTGACTTTAATGCCTCAAACACTGTCTCATCTCCACTAACCTATGAAATTTCAGAGCTGAGTTGTCAGGCAAATAGATTACTGCATTTATTTCTTATAAGATATTAGTAAAATCACTAACTTCTCCCCTTTTTACTTTGTCCTCCTAAAGTAGGAAGCTGGGTACCACATAGCTTCTCTTCGAATGTTTCTGGAGAAATATATAATAAATATATCAAGCACCATTATGGATCATGATGATACTGTATAGTTACAAAAAGTACATACATACCATTTTGTCACAACTGGCAAGGTGGATGAAATTAACTCCAAATTATTGCCCATGCACCTGCAAGGACTTGCATGTTACATGTGTTTAACAATATTGTGTGACGTTATCTGGTAGAGCGTGATTGATGATTCACACAACCCTTTATACAGAGCAGTATTAACCATCATTTTCAATACATATCTTATTCCTTACACCCCTGATTTTCCGTATTCTGTTTTCGACTCCTGGTCTGTTATTTAGCTATTCACCAGTTGCTAACATCAGATTCTCTGACATTTCTCCCAGCTTAGGTTTCAACTGCGTAGGAGTCATGGAATAAGTCAGGAGGCAAAATATGCCTTCTAATGAAATAAATGCTAAAAAATGCTAATCTGATTTAAGCACATTAAGAAACATTGCCTCTGAAACACTATGGTCCCTCAGAGCAAAACTGTACCAGGTTGTTTAGAAATATTGAACAAAAGGCATTGCTTTTGTTGTTGTTGCCTTTTCCTTTTTTTAATGATGTGAATGTTTTCAAGTCTCTTCTGCTAAAGAACAATTTTATTCTAGAGATTAATACCTACTTGTTCTTCTCTCTGTCCGGTGGGAATTGCATGCGACATGCAGGAATTAACCTCTTCCAAAAAAAACCATTCCCAGAACAACCTACGTTTTTTTTTTAAGTGTTTAGGAAAGGAAATTGGGCATAAGGAGAACTACTTTCAAATGTAATGTCAGAAAAACTGTTGCAAGATAGGCCTATTAAATATCTCTTTAATGTACCTCATCCTATCAAATTGGCATCAGAATGCTTTTACAATCATTATAGAACATACACTTTGCTATGTCTAGAAAACAAACAATGAAGTGAACACTCACAGATTATTATACTCACAACCTTTCTGGCTTAGCTAGAACAAGTAAAAGGACACAAACCAGATATCTGAGTATGTGGAAACATCTTCTCCTTTAATGGATGTGTAAATGTATGTAAATACATCTTATCTTTCTACCCCCTATCTGCTGTACCCGTATATTTCTGTTAGAAATGCTATGGTATACTCTGAAATGCTTACACTCTTCAATACCATTGATTTGACATCTTTTGTGTGCTACATATAGTGTCACCAAGCACAGGGATATTAAACATTAACTTCATATCGAAAAACATGGTCAGACCTCACTAGGGTCTCATAAGGAATCTTTATGCAAGATGTTGCTCATTGCCTTGTATGCAAGTAGCTCCCCCTAACACAGTAATCCAGGAAAAGGATACTGATATCGCTTTGATGAATGTATTGTATATCCTCTCCTACATTATTGATAAACTGTTAGACACTAGCATCTGGGGTGCTATGCCCATGTTCCTTATAAATGTTCTGTGCCTGTGTACAAAATCATTCTCATTGAGACATCTCCAAGTTTCTGCATCTGAGGACATCTACAATCATTTTTTTCTAAAGGCCCTAGACAATCAGAGACGTTAGTAGTTTTACTAGGTTTTATTAAGATGGTTTTAATATGGTGCTTTCTTTATATGGAACGAAGCAGTTTTGTGCAGTAAAGCTGAAAAACAACCAACATCCTTCCCCCCACAAAACTGATATTTAACGATCAAAAATGAGGCAATGTATCTCTTTTTACAAAGTTTCAGTATTTTCCCTTTCATTTTTAATTTCTGCTACTACATCCCCCTTGCAAATATGACATAGAAAGTGAATAAAAAAGGTGACTGAGGAAAGAAAAAAGAAGCAAAAGAAAAAGGTGAAAAATTTATTATTTAAATATTATGGATTTTAACTTATTTTAAAGGAAATACCATTTTCAGCCTCATCTGATTTGCTTTTATGAGCAATGATTATGAAATAAATATTACCTCTAGACTGTACAATTTGCAAGCAGATCGAAGCCATTTGGACCAGCTGGCCTTTAAGTTATATAATAGAAGAAAAAAAATTCATATACAGTATTTCAAATGCAGGTAATGAATAATTCATTAATGAGCATTGAGTGCCTTGAATAAATAAAAGACATTATTCAAGAGGTTGTCATTGAATAATAAAATAAATACCGTTTCAGATAATTTGATCAGTTAGCTATATTTTAATGAACTTTACTGACAAAATTATCTTCCTTACTTGGAAGGAAAGAGGAAAACCTGTGTATCAGTTAAATATGATTCAAACAGGCCATGGGAATAACAATGAATTTCATGATATAAAATTAAGACACGAGACCTAATCAACTCTCATAAATATACTTATTCAATATAGAGACATATATAAAAAAAATCAAGATATAGATGAAGATTTTATAAAGTATAAATTTTTATGTATTTTATGTACATGATACATACAACAGCTGATCAGTAGCACTGTTTGCTGTGTTTTGAAATGCAGAACAGCAAAAGAAAGGTTAGTAGGGAAGATGAAGCAAGTTTACAAGTAAACCAAAAATGCACTTGCTCTGCGAACAATAATCTACTACAATATCGTCAATAGAAAAGAGCTGAAAGGCTTTGCAGAATGTGCTCTGCCATTGTTTTGGTAAATGGAATAATGCAATTACTTAGATTAAAAAGAGCCATAATAAAACTAAGGGAAGGCGGGAATGCTTAGAAGCAAGCACTGATTTTAACGTAGCATGAAATCTCTACAATGTTCCTTGTCAGAGCAAAAAGCTGCCATGAGCAGAGCATTGTTGCAGAGAGAAACTGAATAAAAATCCCCTTATGGAATGACACCAAATTTAAGAAGACAGGCATCAACAGAATGTTCAGGTTTTTTCTGGTGTTCTTTAAGGAACGCTAAAGCTAGAGTAAAAAACATTTCTGCCTCCTCTGCTTCCCAGCTCTGTTAGAGAAAAAGTCTTGAAGTGCTGACGCAGAATCTACTGACACTAGATTTTGAATTCAGCAGATCAGAGTAAAGTGCCAATAGTTTATATTAACTGGGGTTCTCTCAGTCCCCTTAAGCACACAATGTTATGCACGTGTGTTCTTCATATACACCGTCCTTCAATTTTAAAATAACAATGTTTATTCTTTTAAAATAGCTTGCTTGCTTTTATTAGAATGTAATGTCTAGTTCTCAGCTTTTGGAGGAGGAGGGATTTTATGTACCCTAAACTTCACCACGTATAAAATAGGAATAATATTGCACTATCCTAAATGTATGTCGACATCTTGCCAGTATTTGTAAGGTACTTTGAACAGTCACTTTTGGAAAATGAGGGCAGAATAATTCATTTTGCCCTCATTTGTTAAACAGTGCATTTAACAAATTTAATAAAGCAATTTGCATTATTGCTCTGCAAGCTGCACTCCCTAAATTAGCAAAGTATGAACATCTTAACAGTAAATGAATAGTAGTAGTAACATGGATAACTTAATAGTAAGTAGTAATCTCAATAGTAACAGATATTTTTTAGCACCTAAAGCAGTAACTTAAGTGGAAAATTAATAATACGAATATACATGAAATATTTGTCTTCAGAGCTTTAGGATGTTTGGGACAAGGTTCATACATTCCATGCATTGCCTAATTTGTGACACTCATGCAGAAACAAATAATGAGCAGAGATGTATCAGTCTGGTATGGGAACATACGAAGGAGCTCTCTATCATGGTGCTGTCAGCTCTCTTCAGACAAGTACAAAGTGCTCCTGAACCCCTGTTTTCAAAGCTTTTATGTTAACTAGTATTTTCAGCATCAATCTTACACTGAAAAACCTACTGGTTTATGTAGTCCATCTCTTCAAAGGCAGTGTCTCTACATAATAAATTTTAGCAATTCTTCAGTAGAAAACAGGCAATGGCTGTGATAACTTTATCATCTTTATATGCGATAAAAGATAAATTATCAGATCTTATCGTTTGGCAGGTTATATTTATTCATACAAAAATTGCAAAGGAGCGATGTGTTCAGCTGACTTCAATTTTTCTTAATGGTTAATCCACTCCAGCAAAGTGAAAGTCCTGAAAAATGTGCGCATTGAAGGGCTACCTTCCCTTTCAAGTCCTTTGTCTTGGCAGAGTGCCTTAATGCAGCCTCAGCTTGAGAGAGGATCAGTCCCTTAGGTCTGTGCAAGTGCCATTCCTATTTATCAGGATTTTGAACTCAAATTTTCAAGGGCAGAGATGATCACATTTGCAGCATAAGGAAGCACAGACAGACCTGCAATAATTACACAAGTGCTGTAGTAGGAAAAATTGGATGAAAGGCATGTACAAAATGTATTCTCATTGCCTAGGTTGTTCATTTGGAAAAATAAACTGTGAACGTAAGGCTCAGAGATATATTTCAAAGACATACTGGTTTAGTCATGAGGTATGTTTTGCTACTTAGCTAACAATTACGTTTTTTGTTAATATAAGTAATCAAAATCTGAATTTTAAGTTACTAATTGGAACTCAAAGGTTAAAAATAGATAAAGGATCCTTTTTCTGGTGTAACTGAGCCTACCAAGACATGGATGTGAGTTTATAAAATGTGAACTTCATTAAAAGTAATTTGATTAAATTTTGAAATTAATTATACTCTGCAGAAGGCATCAGACTAGGAGTTTCTATGCATGTTAATGAATGATAGATCCTGTACTCCTGCTCAACAAAGTTAAATTTTTTTCTGTACCTGAATATTGCAGTCTTGGTGTGCTAAACATTTAAAGGATGTATCAGAACCTTTTGAATTGTGAAAATATCCTTAAAACTGAAATAATCAATTCATCTTGAAGAACTACTACACTTTACAGTAATTAAATTCTAGCACTGAAAGAAGGTCACTGAAATAAGAATGAGCTGGCACAGCCAGGGAATCTGTTCTGGAACTTTAATTTTTCTTGTGCGAGGAGGACTGTACTATATACTTACTTTAGTAGTAGAACTTGAAGTAGCAAATTAGTATCAATAGATGCAATGAAGTAATGGAGTCTGTAATATGGCAAGGATTTTTCCTTTTCAGGAAAAATTATTGAGTTATGACTATCCTCTGATGATGTCATACTACCTGGGGACTCCTTTCTTTTTGGAAAGTTTTCTGAAGCAGTCTTTGGAATACTGTAGGAGCACAAAAAGGCAAAGGAGCCAAGAGAATCTCATTTCACGTTGCTTTCTCGTGGTTATCCCTTCCATTTTGAGACACCTGGCAATTAAAACCTAAGTCAAACCCCTGCAAAGATACTATGGCACCTACTTGCTGTAAGAATCTTTTCCGTCAATATGAACAGAAATGACAACTGCTTTTTTTGTTAAAGAGAATAAAGTGGACATTGTCTTCTGTCTCCATTTCTTTCAGCAAAATGGCCTCATTTGCCCCTGGCCTTTTATGCCCTTAGAAGGAAATTCTTTAGTTTTCACTGACTTATTGCTCCGAGCACACTTGACACATCTCTGCATGTTACTGCCACTTCTGCATTATGCAGCTGCATGTATAATTTTTATTCCTGTTCAACAGTTCTCTCTACACTTAACAAGACCTTTTCTGGTTGTTTTTAGCATTTCAGTTTCCTATTTTATTCTTCTTGGGTCAAGAGGCTGTCATATTCAAAACTGGGAGGTCATTATCCCACTCATGAATAGAGCTGGATTTCATCCGCATTAATTGTAGTTTGGGTGTAAGAAAATGTATACAGATGTGTGGGGAAGTTGTGGATTCCTCCTAAGTGGAGGTGTTCAAGAGCAGGTTAGAGAAATGCCTGTCAGGAATGATCAGTAGCACTTGCTGCAGAGGTGCGATGTGCAGTGCAAAGGGAGGACTGCATGATATTCACATTGCCTCTCACCCTTCTGTGAGCTATGTGCTCTCTTGAAGCCAATTATTTTACATAGACTCAATAATTATTTATCTACAGACTTGTCCAGTACAGCAAATCTCAGGTCTTATTAGGCAACCCTTAAACCATCAGGCAAATTCTGTTATTTGTCCCAATGACATGTCTTGACTATATCCATTGTATTCTAAGGATTTAGTCAGCATTACATAGCTGCAATGTTAGATGTTCAGATACATGTACAGAAATGTGCAGAGCTGTGTCCTGATTTGAGCATACTATCCTTTCAAAAAGGCCTCTAAGAAAACATTAACCACTTATTTCTGACATACTTTGAATTTCCAAGTCCATCTCCAGCACTGCCAATCTTAGAGTCAGCTAAACTCAGCAGAGCAGGAAAAATCTCTCCTTCTCCCCTTTTCTTTGTTCGTTATAATTCAAACGAACCCAGCAGAAGACATTTTATACTGTACACGAAGCCATCCAAGACACAGACAAAAGGTAAAACTGCTTCCTTGACAATGTGATTTTTACCAGTCTGCTTGTTTTATAATCGTACTTTTCTTTCTTCTTCAGAGATCTGCCAGCTTATCCCAGAAAGAGACAAGAGGAGGAAGAATACATTTTAAATCTGAAACCTGTCATGGGTGCAGTACTTTTTGTAAACTGGACACTTTGAAGCAGGATATGTATATTTGTACAAGCAGGTCTTTAATTTTTGGTGAGGCCGCTGAGCATTATAATTATTTAAGAACCGTATAGCTGTGTCTCCATCTCTGTGTACTTTGTCTTTAAGTCTCTGGGAAGTGCTGCTGTTTATCACACCCAGCAGCCACTTAATGTTGGTGTCAGTGTGGACTGCAGAGCAGGAGGCTCATTCTGCCTCCTCTCATGGATAATTTACTGCTGTGTTTTCTCAGTCAGCCAGCCCTTCTCTTAGCAGAAAAGGAGGCAGCAGGGGAACTTCTTCAGCTGTAAAGAATGGATTTGTTTTAGCTGCACAGTCTCCAAAAGGTAACGAGCCCTGTTTAAAGTTGCAGGGGAGTATTCACACTGTCAAGCTGGGTGCCTGGATGTCGAGCATAGTTCAGAGCATAATTCAGTGCACTTTTAAAAAATATAAGTGCTTTGGATTTATGTTGTACTGAGGTTTTCATCTGTAAAACCTACACATCCATGTTGCTCTGTCTCTCATAATCTTTTCTCTTCATACCACTTTCCTCTAGATGGGTGGTTCTTGATCCTCTTTTTAAATGCTGCACAAAGATTGCCCACCGAGTCTGCTGCACCAGGGAGACTTTGGGCTTTTGGCACGCAAAGCCAAGCTGTACTCAGCTGTGGCAGAGTACAGCATCATGGAAGGGCTGAGGCAGGAAGGCACCTCTGGTGCTTGTCTGGTGCAGCCCCACTCTATTGGATTGGAATACTAGAATGGGAATAGGCCAAATGAAATGAAAACACATTATGTTTAATATAGTTAAAAAGATGCATACTCTTTGAACAACAAATAATTAGTCAGTGAAACTGCTTGTCAGAAGATACTGTGGATAATTGCCTAATAGGACGAAAACAATTGGATATATATGACTAATTGCAGTATCATGCATAATTGCGTTAGCTAAGCTGAAAATGTGTAATGGATATCTATACTTATGATGTGGTATCAAACATAAGCTTACCCATTTAACGGAGTAGGAAGAAACATCCCCCAGAGACATGTGATTGCCTAATCATCAATTATGTATTTGGAGAGGCATGGATTTTAAGGGCAGGAGGGATTGTTCCTATTATGTCATCTGACCTTTGAATAAATGCGTACAGCAGAATTCCATTAAATCATTCTTGACTCAGCCCTTACTTGCCAGCTGTATTTTAGAAAGATGCTGAACTTTTTCATGACTTTGCTTTTAACATTAATTTTTGTAGCTCCAGATTCCGCCTTCTTATTGGACGTTACTGAACCTCTTTTCTAGTTACTGACTTTATCTGGAGAGAATAAAGAATCTTTTCTACTTCTAGTTCAGGTAATTTCTATGGCTATAATGTAGACATTTTTTAACATCACATTTGTTAAACTGTACAGCTGTTGTGGAATTTTTTGGTCCTGAGAAAATATGAAAAATTAACTTTTCATATATGGGGATGTTTGTGTTTATATATAAACTCTTGTTTGTGAATCAATTGTTTATATCCACTGTTTGTGGATCAGTAAATTCTTTAAATCTAAGATTCAGATTTTAAGCTGTTTTGTGAATCATTAAAACTTTTAAATCTAAAACTTGATTAAGTATTTTTTGAAATATTTTGATTCAATATTGACTTTTTTCCCCATTTCAAAGTGTTAATTGTTCCATAGTAGGGAAAACATTATACTGGGCAAAAATTGCCGCTTTTGACATTTAATAAGAAAACCAGAGAAGGCTATTCCAACAATTTTAGCTCTTCTTCAAAGTATTTTTGGATTAAAACATATATGAACAGATTCAAATTTTATAAAAACATATTTTTGGGAATATTTTTTTAAAAGAAATAATTCAAAAGAGTATTACAGATTTAGACATTTGTTTCTCTCTGTACTGTGTGAACCAGTCAGGTAAGTTTCGTAGCTTTTTTCAAAATGTGTTTCAGTTTGTCACCAGCTTTTAAGGATTGATACCAGAATTGGATAAATTATTCAACTGATAATTACACTATTTCTTCATAACACTCTTGTTCCATTTTTCCGTTTCCACCTGATGGTCTCCCAACCATAAAATGTGTTTGTCATCTCTTAGCATTTATTCTGTACCATGAAGACATTTTTTTTTTTTGTTGCAAACATTCAATGATGGCTCATTATTTTCCATCTACAAATAGGCATCACACAAGTGCTTGTCAATATGGAGTGTAGGTCTGACATCTTGGTATATGGTACACCACACCTGTGAAAAGTGTGTTAGTAACTAGAAGGAAAGGTGTGGCTGCTCGCTGGTAGTGACTTGGAAATGTCCTTCTAAAAGTATGAAATGTCTAGTACATTATCTTAGTCTAAATAATTCAATATTACAGCAAAAGTATATTTGGTTTCCAACTCTGCAATCTTTGGCTTAACATTGTGAGAGGCATTTTCAGGAGGATTTTTTTTTTTCCAGAGTCCTTTTGTTTTTCAGTGTGTAATGAGAATAGGAGACATTCATAAAAGTGACAGGAAGTGATACAACATTGAGAATTTTCCGTCCTTAGAAGTCTTATTTCTTTCTGTAAAGTTAGATATATTATTGCGTACGTGAAGGAAAACATACTGTTTTCATACCATCAGCATTTATTCACCTATAATTAGTATGGTGTCAGAATTTAGTATCTCACAAAGTGACAATGATCTATTCACTTCTCAACAGAGATTTGACAAGTAGCATTTCAACTAACATATGTTAAGATCTATTTCCCAAAAAAGGAAAATAATTTTTCTAATTACGCACTGTTTCATCCTCAAAGATTTCAGACTACCAATCACAAAGCTGCATGTGAAATAAAGCTTGTACTTTCATTCATCATTCATCATGGCTTGGCTTCGCGGACGAAG
>NW_010389243.1:0-2421 GCF_000710305.1 Buceros rhinoceros silvestris
GTTTTGAGGAGGTCTCCCAGGAGGGACAGCTAAGGGCATTGCTGTTACTGTACCTTCAACCCAAGAGGCCAGTGCATGAGGTAGAGATCCAGATAATCCAGTTTCAGATCAGCAAGAGTCTTCTGGCAGGCTCCCTTCACCAGAGGTTTGTCATGAAAGGTGCACCACAGCTAGAGACAAAAAGCCAAGGGACACTGTGACCTCCTGGGTCAAAGCTCTCAGGTGCTTTCCTGCAGAGTAGAGAAGTGATCCATCTTCTTTGGAAGGTGATGTGGAATGAGGCTGTCCTAGTGCTACTCAGATGTGGGCAGGTCTGTGGTGGGACTGGCCCATGACGCTGAAGGCAGTATGTGCAGTGGCAGTACACATGATCAGACAGATCTGTAGTAACAGCTCCTATTGCAAGGTCAGTTAGCATAGAAGAGGATGGCTTAGCTCAACAAAGATTTCTATCAGATTTGACAGAAATTTTTCCTGTAAAAAAAAATCCTGTAAAAATTTCGCAGGCAAAGCTGAGAAAATACAAAATAAAGCTACAAAGAAGTGGTTGGCACCAACCTTTACCAAGGAAGAAAGAACCTCCAACCTTTACCAAGGTAAGAAGCACCTTCAGAATCCAGCTAAATGGATTCTGGCCTGTTTCCCTCAGTAAGCAAGAGAAGGAGAACCCACCAACCACACCTTCCCTGGGACATGTGCTGAGCAGATTACACTGTCCCACGGTGGCCAGAACCTCACCTTCCTCGCACGGCAGAGCTGCCCCTTTGGCAGGGCTGCGAGCCTGGCTGCTGGAACAAGCCCCAGCCACTGCCAGGCTCGTCTCCTCTGCTGAGCTTTAGCACTTGGTGAGGTTTTGCCTCTGTATCAGTTTATGACACCAGGTGATCTCAGACCTTTGCACCACGGGTTTCTGCCTTGCTTGGTGCTACCTGGCCCACTCTAGCTGTTCCTGCTTGTCGCCTTCTGCATCAGCTGGTGTGCGGGTGTGAGATGCAGGGGCAGGTTCCTCCTCATCCCTCCCCTAGCACTTCTGGGTGTCCTCAGCAAAGCGCCAGACCAGGGCAGGGCGCTGACACAGTGTATCCTTCCTAACTCTTCAAACAGAATGGGGTGAAGCAGTAAGGCTGTATTGGGAATGACCTGAATGACATTATGAATTGCTTTATTCTACTTCATAAAGTTTGTCTCCAGTACTTAAGCTTCCTAATAGGAAAATACTATAGGCAAAGCATCCCACTACCTCTGCTCCAGGGTGTAAGATCTTTACCTTACTGACAACGAAGAGGTCCTCTCGTTTCACAACACCTTCCTTGATCTTCTGCTGGATCCCCTCCCCAACTTCACTCTCATTCTGGTACACGTAGGCACAGTCAAAGTGGCGGCAACCGCGGACAACGAAGAGGTCCTCTCGTTTCACAACACCTTCCTTGATCTTCTGCTGGATCCCCTCCCCAACTTCACTCTCATTCTGGTACACGTAGGCACAGTCAAAGTGGGGGTACCCTGCATCGATGGCAGCCGTCACTGCAGCTTTTACTTGCCCAGCTGGGGACTGAAGATAATGCAAATTCTTAGGATTCTCAAATCAGTACATGTTAAATACCTGTATCCTAGCAAAATAAAAATAGAGAAAACACCTTCCTGAAAGGAATTTCGCCCTGCCCCAGGTTTTTGTTTGTTGTTGTTTTTTCTCTTTGCAAGAACAGTATGTCTTGCAGTCATAAACATGGGCTTCAGGGCTTGAAGCTGGTCTTCAGCTTTTTATCCGTAGCCCCTCTCCAACACAGGTTCAGCCTAACAGGCAGGCAGAGCAGAGCCCCCAACACCAGAACAGTTTTCCAGAGCTGGACTGGGAGGAAAGGAGTTTTGTTCCAAGCAGCTCTTGCAGAGCTTTTCTCTGAAGCTCTTACCTTCCAGGTGCCCAGCCCCACAAGGGGCATCTTGGCTGTGGTGCGCAGCTGCACGTAGGTCGCCATAGCCCTGCACACTGTCTGGGTACCCCACTGCACCCGCCTCTTGCCCAACTGCTTTTAAAGTGACTGGTCGCTGGCCAGGGCAGGGGATGATCGCAGAGCCTCTCTGGGTCCTCCCATATCCGGCAAACAAGGGTGTGGCTTTTTCTATGTAGACTTGACTCACATCGGTTAATGTGAAAGCTGAAATCAATTAAAAATCATGAAGTTTATCATGTACAGTGGCGTACAGTGGCGCTCCCTGCAGACCTTTCCCCCCAGTGAAGTTCCTTATCAGAAGATAAGAACTGAGGGCAGCCGTGCCCCGATCTGGCTTGTGTTTGTCCAGTGTTCAGCTCCTGCAGCGCCTGTCCCCATGCCAAGGGCTGTTCATTTGTATGTCGCTTGTGATACGTGCGGGGGGTTGCAACACCCTGTTGCTGTGCACCCCATTGGTTACCTGCTGTGC
>NW_010389243.1:2802-10989 GCF_000710305.1 Buceros rhinoceros silvestris
GTGTGTTTGGGGGCTGTGAGCCCCGAACCGAGGAAGGGCGGAGGCCGTTTGGCTGGAGCAGCGTGTGGCCACAGCAGTGATGATGGCCGAGGCTGGTCCCAGGAGCGTTCGTGAACTGAAAGTGGAAATTTTTTTTAAAAAATTCTAAGGTGCTGGTAGTTTGGGCACAGCACCAAGAGGCTGAGCCTCCCCTGACCAAGAACACCAAGAACTGACCTTTTCCCAAGCGTTTTCCTCACTCTGTAGTGTAAATGAATGGGCTCAAGCTGATTGAACAGGCACAGGGGTATCACGCTAGGCTAAGAAAGCAGAGCTGCCAAAAATTATTTATGGCCTTTTTATACTTTTGCACAGTCACCTTTTAGAGAGAGATGGACTTCCCAGAAGGAGTAGTCACATTCCGACATTTCCACAGCATTGGACACACAAGAAGCCTGAAGCAATGCGTTTTGGTTTTGGAAGAAACCTCAGCTGGCCTGGCTTCAAAGCTGCAGTAACTATTACTGTTACAAATAGAGGAAATACAGGAAAGTCTCTGGAACATCAGCTTAAAACTATCCTGAAGCGGAACCTTTTAACTTAGCAGAACTGCAGGAAGCTACAGTTTTGAGAGCTACGTGAAATGGGGTGGTTTGGCGATAAAGAGAAGTGTAACTTGCCAATGAGTGGGTACCTGAGGGCAAAGTAAGACAGGAAGAGTTAGTTAATAAAACTGTCAGGCAGTGGGGAACAGACCCCTTGAGGCAGTGGAGGAGGCGTTGACAGCAGACAAGGGCAAAACAAGGCATGTTCACAATATGGTTGCATTTTCTTCTGAGTCTTGTCTACATGAAAATCTTGCACTGTTTCATTAAGTTGATGCAAATGCCTTTTTTTGGACACATATCAGTTGAAGTATGCTGTGTATTGATTTAGCTTAAATCTGTTCCTTACCACTTCAGTTAAAACAGTAGAAAGCACTCTTCAGCAAAATAACATCTATCCTCCCACAGACGTAGCATTAATTTAACAGCATCAGTTTTTGAACTGGTTTAATTAAACTGCAGCTTCCTTGCGCAGGCTGGGACTGGTTGCTGCAGAAGCAGAAGCATGTCAGTGGGTTTTGTGTCTTTTCTCAAACTTGTAAAAAGAAGCCTTCTGATCACAGACTGCAGAGGTGGATTAATGTGGGACTGGCAAATACTTTGCCTGATTTTCTCTAGGTCAAGCCCTGTGAAAAGAGCAGGCACCAAAGCACCAGCAAAGACCATGTCTTCTCAGTTGTTTCCGAGGAAAAATGGGCTTTGTAATGAGGGGATAAGCAACTTAAGTTGAATAGGAAGGACACCATGGCCAGCGACCAAACCCAACTCATCTACAAATGGAAAATTTGCCCATCCCAGACCTACATTCCTGACCAGTTCTGTTGGTAGGCATAGTTATTGCAGGAATGAGATTTTCCTCTCTCGTACATGCAGACTGTAGGTTTTCCAAAGCTCATCACTTTTGAGAACAGTGTGCTATTTTTCTTGCCAAGTGGAGGCTCTTGTCCTCATGGAAAAATATTTTCATGCTCCATTTCAAGTTCCAGTAATCAGCCATGTCTAGTTTTGACAAGGAAAGGGGTGCTTCAAATGCCTTAATAGTGGAGGAAAGGGTATGTTTTCCATTTGATAAACACAAAAGTGTTGAAAATATTTTCCTCATGTTTGAAAAACAAAACAAAATTAAGCACACAGTAAAACAATGAGTTCATTTTGATTAGGAACAACATGCAAAATACCACTGTGGAATCTGTACAATTAGACCTGAATAGAAATTGCTTTATAACCTGAACTTGTACACAACAGGGGACCCAGGTTGTTTTAGCTGACTGAGTTACTCAGGTTTTGTGAATACGAGAGCAGAACCTCATGTGGTCTTTCTCCTGTCACATGGCAGGACCCGTGGGCAATACGAACATTTAGTGGCAATGTGGAAGGTCCAGTGATTCCCACAAAAGTTTGGCTTATTGTCCTTCACTAATCCACGGATCTGCAGTTATTTTGCTGTATGCTCCAGGTTTGCTGTAGAGTTGGTCAGGTGGGTTTCCATTCTCTCTGCATCTGTCATTTCCAGAAGTAATTCCAGGCAAGCAGGGAGGAGGCCATGAGCTGCAAATTGTTCTGGCAGGAATCTTCCAGCTATTACCCTCTCTGGGGAGTCTCGCTTGTCCTGTAACCAGAACATATCTGTAGCCCGACAGGCTGGGAAAGATGGTGGCCGGGTGTGGGTTCCTGGAGAAGCCAGGAAAATTAATTTGACCTGTGTCTGCTCCCAGCTGCCCCCATAAACTAGATGTATCCCAGAAGAACCAGATAAAGTGGCTTCTTCATGTCTAAAGTTTGTGAGCACCTATATCTTTAGAAGGACAAGAGACATTGGTCAGACAGTATGGGCCTCAATTTACGGTATCTTTCTAGAGGTGTTATAACCTCCCCACCTGCAAAAAAAAAAAAAAAAAAAAGATAGTTTGTTACCAGATACAAGCTATTTCTGCAAAAGGTTTTTTCTCACAGATCCATTGAACTGATCTTGGCTCAGTGACTTATTTGATATATTGTAGATGCAGAATTCAACAGGGAAGAACAATGACAGCAGTACTGAATGTTTAAACAAGTAATTGACCTGTGCAAAATACTAAATGTTGGATAGCCTCGTGTCTTGGAAGCAGAAAAGTGTCTTTTTTGTAATATAAAATGAGATGCTGAATTACAGGCAAAATACTTTTTCCAGGCTCTTCTGTGGACAGCTAGATCTGATGGCAATAAAGAGGAATAGACTAATGCTGAATCAAAAAACAGTGGACATCAGATACGAAATTATTTAAATGAATGGACTTCCATGTAAGTAAAGCAGGTATGAGATGAAAATTAGAATTGAAAAATTCTGAGAAGTTGAATGTCCTGACTCTCCATCCATACATGATTTATTAGTCCTGTCTGCTTTTCCACTGATGCTCCTTTTTTGTCAAAGAAGTCTGGGGGGAGTGCGTAAGCATGAATTAACTTGTGATACACAGCTATTTATTTAGCCAACTCCTAAAGTTTCCTGGGAAACAATCCTGTAAAAGAGAGGCCTGTTTTTGTTGCTTTTTAATGTCAGGAGCAACTTCACTGAATTCTGAGAAGTTACACTAAAGTAGGAGAATAATGTGACTCAGTCCTTCTGTTTACTTTACCTAAACATGACACATAGGACAGATTATTTATATAGGAAAGTCATTTTCTGTGCTCCATTCAAAAAGAAACTAAACATCAGTTGGCTTGTTTTATAAACTGGTATGTTGCAAGAGAGCCACTTACCATGGAAAGAAATGTAAGAAACACAAGACAAGCCTCTGTGATTTGTACAGTGTTTGTGAGAAAACAAACATAATAAATACAGACAGCGGTAGCTCTGCACACACGTATCCGCAAGTTCTTGGCTGACCCAGGATTCATTGTAACATGGAAGTAAAAAACTTCCGAACAGCTTTTTTGGAGGTCAACAATTAATTTTTCATAGAAAGATGTTAGTACAAGTGAATTTGAATATGTCTTATATGTGTTTCTTGTTCTCCTCATTCTCTGACATTGGAGTTTCCATTTTGCCCTTTTGGTGATATTTGCCCAGATTCTTATGTGCTGTTACCACGTTCTAGTATCAGAACTATCCAGTCTGTTTTCTAACTAACTTATCATGCCTTGACTAGACACCACCCTGCTGCTTGCTTTTTTTCAGAGGCCTTTTTAAATAATCTCTTCCCAGACAGTTTCTTACTGACGTCTGAGGTCTGCAGCGCTTTGTTTGTCAAGGGGGAAAAAAAGGCAGATTCATCATTCATTCTTTGCTTTTGATACTGCTACAAGAAATCAATTTGCACACTATTTACTACTTATCCACGAGGGCTCCTGCAGTACACTGTGTTCCACACACATTCCTGTATCATCTAGGCACTTGTGGTAAGGTGTTTATTTGAAAATATCCATGTAATGGTTTTGAGAGCATAAAGAATATAAGGTTTTTCCCATGTGTGTGTTTTCAGCTTGGGATATGCAGAAATAAAATAATTTTTTGAGTGAAGATTTCACATGAACAGACAAAAGTCACATGTTTTACTTCAGAATAACATTACCAGTAGCTAGCCATAGGGATTACAGAAAAAATTCAGTTCCTGCTCTGGATTTGGAATATGATGCCTCACATACCAGCTTCTCTCTGGCTTTTATGTATTTTCTTCCTCTTTTTCAGTCATTTGTTCAGTACTTAATGATTCAGAAAAACTTCTCATTTACTTAGAGATTAAAGCTATGTTTCTGGTGACAAATGCAGGGTTTGTTTAAGGGCTTACACACTCACTTCTCTTTTTTTTTTTTGAACAGATTTTCCCCACAACCAATGGAGTTAGAGTAAAAAAAGTAGAATATTTGCCCTCCACCTGGACTTATGCTTCTGTTTTTGACATAAAAAAATACACTCAGATGCCCAAGGTTATATATTGTCTCCAAACAGGATGAAAGCCTCACTGTATTTACATATGAAAGCATCATTGCATTAGGCACAAGTAATAAAAAAGGGGAAAAAGGCCCATTGCTGAGGAGCTTAAATTGTAATTGGTTGATTAACTGGTAAGCAAGGTACACCTCACCACTCTGTCAGGTGCACCCCCAAGTTTTAGGTAATAATAGGCTTGGTTTAAGATGTGTTGGTGTCATATAATTGGCAAATAGGGGTAGGCGTGTGATGAAAAATTACCCACGCATAGGTATGCTTGAGCCAAGAAAGTGTTGAGAGCCACTTGTCTGGTTAATGCAAGACGCGGTGAGTGGCTTTGGCAAAAAGCAGAAGTAGGATTGGCGTGTTCTTGCCTGCTGTGTGCTCTCTGTGCTCTGATGGAGAAGGCTTTATTTTCACTGTATTATAGACCAAGGTCTGGTGTATAGAGATGTATGAAGGACTTCAGGCCAACAGAACTGTGAAACATCTTATGTGAGCTGTGGCTGTGGTCTAAGGAACAAGTTAACAGCTTCTAGTCCATGAATACACATAAGTTTGCTTGGGATTCAGCTGAACATGTGGGTTTAGAGACTAGGGTTGGGTGAAAACATGATATTGATATCTTGTGGGCTTGCAGTCTTCCTTGCATGGAAAAATGAAGCTGATTGTAAAAGCAGTGAATAAAGTGGTCTTTTAAACCTGATAAACTGAGAATGCAGAGGTGTAAAAAGAATAGATAAGGCGGCTGAAGGCATGGCTGGGTAAGATGGCTGGGTGTTAGAAGGTATCCCTCCTGGGTGGCACTGTTCTGCTAACAGGAGGGTTAAGAAACAGTGTGGGCTTCCCAGGCCCCTGCCCCAATTGCAGTTGATCTCTTGGAAGAAATAAAGCTTATGTTAAGTTTAGAAGAGAAGAGATACTCAGTGTATTGGGGGGTGATGGGCAGGGAGATGGATGTAGCCAGAGTGATTTTATGATGTAACAGTCCTCTTGGGGAAATAAGGATGTCTTTATTTCTCTGCATAGTGTGTTGTACTCCCAGACCTTTCTCAATATAGATTTGGCCTCGAATGAAAGTGGACCATCAGAAAAGATGCAGAGGAATGTGAGACAACAGTAGTATGGATAGCAGCCAGAGAGAGGACAGGATCTAGGACTTTTCCAGAGGAAAAACTGTCAAGTGTTGAAAATGGCCTGTATCCGAAAAAAAAGGGTGATGATTCCTTGGAATACATCTGAGTGACAGAGAGAATGGGCATACTGCCGGCAGCAAATGAAGGAGGAAGAGAGTAGGGAGAGTCTAGGAGGCAAGGCACAAATTCATGCAGTAGAAAAACACCCGGGACAAAGTTTTAGAGAGAAGGTTTCAGAGTGTGAGGATTGATTACAGAAGTTTCTTTTGAAGATGGGATTATTAATGAAAAAGATTATATCAGATAGTTCTAAACAAAGAGCTCAAGGTCTTCTGGAAATTACAATGTGTATGCCTGCAGTGCTCCACAGCAAATACTTGATCTAGCTTTGAACAAAGTAACTATTCTATGAAAAAGTACCAAGGGCATCATCAGTGAAGAACGCTCCTGTTTGCTGCAGTTTTCATCAATCATTAATCAGCCTTTCTTCCTTCCAGTTCTGATTTCTTCTGTTTCTGCCTTGCTCAGCTCCAGGGTTTTCTTCAGTGCAGTACACTTGCACTGGTGCTCCAGCGGAAGTTTATGTATTGAGGAAAGGAGTTTCCTGAACTGCTTCTGCCACAAACATTCCAGCTAAACACTACAGCCTGGAAGGGCTCCAAAGTAGAGACCCTGGAAAACACAGCCCAGCTGGTCTGAGAGATAACAGCTGCCAAATGAGTGTAGCTGTCTGCCAGAAGTCATGCAGGGGAACAAGGCTTCTACTCTTCTGTCCCTGTGTAGTTCAAAATGTGAATCAAAGTCATTAGGCTGTTTTTGCCATGCTAATGAAATGGTCTTCTTCAAAGATTAATAGAGATAAGAATCTGTATTTAATGGCCATGGAGGTCCTGGCTTGTGGTGTGAGTTGCTGCCTACTCACTTGTAGTTAGGACTGCGTATTGGCATAGTGTTTCTTTCTGTTAACTGTATTCTTAATTATTGAAGTACAGCTGAAACACAGTGATGATACTCAAGAACAGATACTTTTCTTTCTATCTCTAGGACCTTTGGTTCATTTCCTTGCAAACTCAATCAACCAGTTTGCCTGTGTAATCAGAGTTGTACCACTAGTACGTTTGTACAAGAGGAGACAGGTTTGATCTGACTGGAGGCAGGGTGACTGCAGGTGTGGGATCATGTGGTATGATGTGGGAGCGTTTCTTTTTACCAGTTCGAGCTGATGGGTGGCAAATCAAACTCTTCTGGTCCAGTGAACTTCAGAGTACTACTTTGATTATGTAGGCTGGACTGGCTTTATAGCCTATAGGTTCTGGCTTAGACAAAGTTGACAGAGATGAAAGGTAATTGTTAACATTAAAGTTAGTGGGTGAGATGAAAAGGATTTTATGTATAACTGTATGTGCAATTCACATCCAGTGGAAATATTCTGTAGAAGATTTTATTGTGGTTCTGTACTGAGGTCAGGCATAGCTCTTTTTATCAGGAAAAGCATTGAAAATGTTCTCTCTGAGATGCAGAATGCTTTTCAGAGGTTCCCAGATAAATGAGGAACAAAGTCAGTGCAATAACCACCAAAGAGACACAGGATGCTGCTCAGCAACAGCCTGGCTGCTCTTAACCATTTAGCATACTTGGTGCTGTGCTGTGCTGTGCTGAGAGCCTAGTGAAGCTGTGTTTCATCTGGCTGGTCCTTCTTTCCCTCTGAGAGGTTAGAATTTAAACCCAGTTAAGTGCAAAACAAAACTCCCTTTCTCCTCATAGCACTTTAGGGACAGTATTTTAACACCTCTGCCCAGAATTTTCTTAAATTTTCTTGGGTTGCTTTTTCCTATCAGAATCTGAATCCCATGTCTTTCATATTCATGCACTACCATTCTAACTTATTAAAAATAAGGTCACCTCTCTGTCTCCCTTGGAGCACATTGTGTATGCATTTAGTTTGTGGCCCTTTAAATGTTACATTGTGGCTGCTCAAGGGTAAGCACTGAAAGAAGAAAATGTGAATCTGATTTTGTATAAAAGATGTGCTCTGCTTCTTTTTAAAAATAAAAGCAGACCTATGGCAATAGAAGCAGTAAAGGGCACCACCTTCTCAAACCACTTAATTTCTGGGCAGAGGTGCTCCATCCACTTGGTCTTGATTACTTTAAATTGGAATTACAGCCTGTGGTTATGAGAGTAGCTAGCATGAGCCTTAGGAAGACTCATGTCCATTTTTTTCTCTGATGATTTCATTATGAGTAATGAGATTTAGGACCCTTGCTTCTTACCAAAACCAAAAGGTCCTAAAGCCAGAAGAAAAAGTGATCCCTGCCTGGGAAAAATACCACGTGACTGACCCCATGCCCCGTTTCCTCACCTCCTGGGAACGAGTGGGACGGCAGCCCAGGGCATGGGTACTACACTCCTTCCTTCGTGGAGAGAGGGTTCTGGGCAGGAGGGCTGGAAGGATCCAGCGGTTGCGGGCAGCCCGGCTCCTTCCTTCGCCTTCCCTGACGCGGCATTGGGAGAGCTGGCGTCCTGGCTCCCGACTGCTGTCGCCGCGCCCAGCCCG
>NW_010389243.1:11115-11368 GCF_000710305.1 Buceros rhinoceros silvestris
TCCCGCCTGCGGGCGCCGCGCCCAGCCCGGGCGGGGGGTGAGGAGCAGACGGAGGCCGGGCCACCGGTGGCTCTGGAGGAGCAAAGCCCATCTGCTGCTGATGGAAGTAGCCGGGCCAGAGGCGGATTCGGGAGAAGGCAGAGGCTTGGCTGCCTCTGGTCGTGTTCTGCACACGCTGCCGTGACCCCGTTCCTCCGGTTTGGTGGCGCCCACAAAGCGGTGAGCATCACCCGCACCAGTGTCGCCTGTCCTG
>NW_010389244.1:0-5582 GCF_000710305.1 Buceros rhinoceros silvestris
TTCTGCCGGTGCGGGGTGTGGCGCTGGGCGTAGCGGTGGCTAATGCTGCCCGACTGGCTTTGGAGCAACCCTTGGTCCCCTGCCAGTGCTGCAGCCTGGGTGACGGTCTCTGCAGCATCAGCACCGGATCGATCACAGGCCCGATCTTACTGTCTGAAGTAAAATGCACAGCGTGCCGCGCACTCCAAGCAATAAAGCTTTAGGTACAAGTTTTGGGGGGAATAAAAAAGTACCCCCTTGTGAACACAGTGATTGCATGTGCTCCACTGCAAAGCAGCGCTTTGCTGCCCACCAACCCAGCCTTTCTTGGGCACAATTTGGGAAACCCGAGCACAGGAGAATACCTGTGAATCTGAATAACTGAAGAAATTAGTGATGCTTTGTGAAATTACAGCTGCTGAAATGCATGAATATTTGCAGGACCATGGTCTTAGCAAGGTTTAGTGGGTTGCAACAGGGGCAGCAAGAAGGTAATGAAATAAAAGGAATGTTTCTTAATGTTGCAACTGCACATTGAAAATCTTACTCAGTTTGTACCCTGATTGTTTCTGTAGAAAAAAAATGTATATTTTTTTCAGATTTGGGAAAGCAAGTATTTCAGACCATCTAAGAAACAGAAAAGATTCAGGGTTGCACAAAAAAAAAATGTTCACACTTTTTTTTCTAATAATTTCTAGATGAAATGCTGAAATGCTAAATACTTTGGACACATGAAAGAAAAGACATTGTGTTGATGTTTTGTGAATGCACATCATGTGAGGGGAAAAAATCTCAGTCGATGTTTGTGTTTTGTCTTTCTGAATAGCTCATAGTGGAAATTCTATGTAAACACTTAGGTATTTCACCTCACAAAGGATATCAGTGATTGTAAAAGATTTTAACAAGATTTTCATGCTTTAAGGTTCCTGGTGAATTTGCAGTTAAGCAGGCTTGCCTCACTGAACGTCATTCTTACCCTGTGAAAGACAGTTGTATCAAGGACCAAAGGCACTTGAGCAGACAACAGCCTAACCTTGAGGTAATTCGAGGCATGAAAAACCATCCTCAGCGTTGGTATGAGATAGGCTTTGAGGGGTTATTGCTAACTGAAGACACAGGTGGCACCGTCTGTGTTATTGGAGGTTTGCCACTTTGCACAAGTATTTTGCAACTGATCTCTAGCAAGAGAGAGCAGGGCCGTCACAGGAGTGAGAGATCGGTATGCTAATTGTACTTGTCTGATGATGGTCAAACATCCGAAACTTATTTAACATACTAATGCTTCTCCTGATTGCTGATACACATCTTATGTGACCCTTGGCAAAGTTTGGCTTTGTTGTGTAGAGACACTGAGATATTTATAGCATACGTACATGGCGTAAGGGAAATATTTTCAGTCTTTATTCTTCTATAATTTCCTTTTTTTTTGCATACTGGAAAGGGAAGAGGCGAATTGTTTATTATCCTTTGGGAACACACTAATCTGCTGTTTCTCACCGTAGCCTTACATTTACCTGTTTCCTGGTGACCTGCTGTTACATAATTTTGTATTTCACTCTAAAATAGCTCATATAATTTGCAAGACTTAATGAAATGGACTTTCAAATAAAATTTTCATTTTTGCCATGGAACAACTATCTGCAAGACAAGGAATTAGTTCCGAGTTTCAGAAACTCACATTTTGCCTTTCAGAGTTTGAAGTCTGAATCCACTTTTGGATCAAGTCTTGATTGTTGGGTTGCGTTCGCACAAACACCGACTCCCCTTTTCAATACAAAGAATTTTGTATTTATACAAACTGCCTTTATGTGTCAGCTCATACGTGCGCATGGAGAGTTCACTCAATTCAACTGTTGTAGTGCTGCATCCAAATGCTTCATATTTATGTATGTCACCACACTGTTACCACACAAAACTTGTTACCAGGGGAACCTTATGTGGCACAAATGAAATGAAAATGATTAGTTTCAACAAAGTCAAAAGCAAGTCCAGCTCAGCAGGGTCTTCTGAAGCCCTGCTCCCGCTGAAGATAAATGTCAACGTAGTGTTGTGCTGTGGTAGCATCACGGCTCTCTAATTCTACTGTGCCAGGCATCTAGCACTTAGAAATTTATTTACAGCATCCAACCTTTAATGGGAGAGGTTACCACACATTTTAGCTGCTTCTGTGCTTCAGACTACTTCTGAGTTTTTTTGTCCTGAAATAAGCCCTTTTCTTTCATTTGTGAGAACACCCAGAACTCAAGATATAATGCTCTCAGATAATTAGAAAACTTGCTTGTTCTAGACACAAAGACAATGCATAGTCTGGGTTCTGCTGTAATCCTAGCATGGCATCAGGATGTCATGTTACATCATGCTGTGATTACACCAACCACTAGTTTTAAACTAAGTTTTTTCTAGATGTTTTTTATCAGAATTTCCAATTTTTAGGAAGATAGATAATGTCAGGAAAATATTTCCATTAACAACTATTTGTGTCAGAAATTGAGTAATGACATTTTTTACACACTGATTCCATATGAATCCACAGAGAAACTAGAAAAATTCTCCATTTTCTCTAGATGCATTGCCTTTGACAGCTGAAGAATATAAATTTTGAAAAGTGTACAAAGTTTATTTAAAATGAGATGTTGTTTGAAGGGCATGCTATCTTTTTACAATATATACAATCAACCAGCTAGTTGATAAATACATCTATCAAAGATGACAGTCAATGCCTTTTTCAAAGAAGATTTTATGGTATCGGCGTGTGTAGAAATAACAGATATTTACTATAATTTTGTAGGCTAAAGGACTTCCTAGGGTGCTTTGGTACTTGTTTTATTTATTTTTACATCTGTAAAGAAACATGCATATATAGCACTCTGATAGATACATTATGTTTTCATTAAAATTTTATCAAAGTTAATTGAATAATTATGGTTATATAAAATATCCAGTGCCACACTAAATCCATATGCTTATTTATAAGATCTAACTCTTAAATAGTTACTTTTCACGTTTCTTGCTTTCCCATCCTCTTTACCTGTATTTCTAAACAGAGATAGCCATGGATGAACATGAAAACTAAATTAAATAAATAATTAAAAATTAAAAATATTAGCAGTATGCCTCTAATTTTGGCAAAATTCTTTTTCTTTATTTCAGAACTCCGAAGGTTTACCTGCAGGGCTATTTGTTGGCATAGACAAGTTTGACCATCTATGATGGATGATTTTGTAACACTGCAGAATAAGTTGTGATGTTAAAATTTAATCTTTTTTTTTTTCTATAGAGAAATTTGAACCTCCTGTTAAGCTCTGTCAGTATTAATCTGATTAAGGTTTGAGGTTCTTTCAGATGAGGGGTAACACAGAGACACTGATTGGAAAGTTTCAGTCATCCAGTTTTCCTGATTGCTGTTCTTTTACTTTTTAGAAACTACGTGTTGCAAGACAAAATTCTAATACTGAATTTAAACTGGGACACTGCTTATCTTCACTTGTCTTTATAAAACTTACAAAATATGTTTCCATTTTGAGTCTAGTGGTATGACTTATTTTTAGGTTTAAGTTCTGCTAATGAAAGGACTACCTTGTTTTCCTTTGTAAGTAGTTTGTAATTTCTGCTGATATAAAAAAAGGAAATATGAAACATGTATTTAAAAAAAACCCCGTAAAATAAAAGCTCAATGTATTCTTGACCTCTAGCATTGAAAAGAACAGCCTGTTTTCTGTTTGAAGTTCTCATTCATTGTAATGCCGTGTTCCAAATATCCCATTCATTTAAATTGCAGGAATAGAGTACTACGCAGCACTGGGCTTGACCAAACAAAGGTTTCTTTTCAATGGTCTATTTTTATGCTCTATTTATAATACTGCAGCAGGTATTTTAGGAAAACTACTATTAAGCAAATAGTTCTATAGTACTGAATTTTCAAGTGTGTTTTAGCTGTCTGGTTTGGCAGCCCAGCTGAAGAAAATAAATGATAGGCTTTGCAGTAACAGCTCATTTGACAAGAGCATGGGCTTGACCTTAAGGCCTGACTCGAGAGATCCAAGTTATCAATTTTTGTGTGACCCTTGGCTAATCTCTTATCTCTGTGTGCTTCAAGTCCCTATCTAGAGAATGAGGCATCATACTCTCTTTGCTTTCTCGCATTGTAAACACTTACTATACATGAAATCAGTAGGACCTCTGGTATGGTGCTGACTTTGGTACTATTACAGTAATACGTTCTATGTTATTTTTAAGGTAATTCCATAAAGATGTAATGTTAGATGTTAAAACATATATGTATATATTACTAATATATAAAAGTATAAACAAAAAAAGGACTTTCACAGTTCTTTGCTGGAGTCTGGCATTATTTATACCCGAAATACTGCCCTACAGACAGGATGAATGGGGTAGTTAACAGCCCGTCCAATTTCTCTGTCTGAACAATAGAGAGTCCCATTGGAGTCCCAATGTCTCTGGACATTAAGAGTCCCCTTGGACAGATCCTTCTTAATGCCATTGGAAATCCATCTCAGACACCTGATGTTTGACTTGGTCTTTAACTTTCGCTAGTTAATGAGCCTAAGAATTTATAGGGAATGTTTCAACCAGGTAAATTTCATGTACAACCTCTCATCACCACCCTCCCTTTCTTCCCCTTCTTCCTCGGGTGTCAGCCAGGGGCTTTTGTTCCAGGTCTTGCGGAATGTGACAGACAGGACCCCTGAAGACAAGACTCTGGTGGCTCTTATCAGAGCAGGTGTTGTCGATCTGGACTTCTGACTAACTTCTCTATTGGTTTAATTGTTGCTCCTTTAAAACACTGAAAAGCCCATTACAAAATTGCTGGGGAAAAAAAAGGAGAGAAATAGCCATTAATGAGAGACTTACTAGAGTCTAATGTCTCATACAAAAATATATTATTTATGACATACATGGTTGAAATTTGGGGTACCGTTACTTAATTTGGAAATTTCAGATAAAAAGGTTAAAACAAAATAAAAAAGCCAAAAGCAAGAAGGCTTCTAATGTAAGATTTTATTCCATTTTTTTTGGTCCCATATTTTGCTTATGTAACTGATGAAAAATCAAATCCAATCCTCTCATAATTTCAAATCTTGTTGCAAAAAAAAAAGAGGCTGCTACGCTCAACCCAGTTTCCAACCACCTGTTGAAATTCAGGCTTAAGGGTCCATCCCATTTGCATCTGCAAATAGCTTTATCCATATGTACGACTCCATTGAGATCAGTCAGATTGCTCATGTGAATCAAGTTACCCAGGCATGTAAATATTTGCTGAATTACAGACTAAAACTGGAACGGAATGTAAATGTAGATGGTAAATCCTACTTAAGATAAAGGAGCTGAGCACCTACAAATAATGACTGGAGTTAAGAGAGTTAGTTCAGGTGCCTGTCACCCCTTACTCCCCAGTCAAGCTTTATGGTTTTCCAAACAGCTTTATTAAGCAGAACTATCTTTAGCTAAATGCCTACAACATGTATTATGAATTTATAAATACACTGTTTTGCTTTGTCATTCACTTTTGTTACAAGAAATCGGCTTGCCATAGAAAAAGGAGTTAACACCAAAAATACCTTTTATCTTGGTATTCTGTAGGG
>NW_010389244.1:5751-7304 GCF_000710305.1 Buceros rhinoceros silvestris
CAGTTTCTAGCAAAATGCATTATATACTGTTTCAGAGCACATTAGAGAAAATGTAGATGCTTTCTGCAGAGACAATCTCCAGATAAGGATGCTGAACTGGAGGAAGGGGGGTTAAATTTACTTTCTTAGGAACTGTAATGAGCCATTCAGAATGATTCAAGAAGTCTCTCCTTCAGCGTGCCTACTGAGTGAATTGATCTGATGGCTTATCTTTTTAGGTTGATGCTTAAACTGATGAGGGAGTGAATTTCGTTTAATGTCTCTTGTTGAAATGAAGGCAGTGAGCAGACACAGCATTCAGTAGTAAAGTGTCCTTCTGGCATGTCCCTCTTTCTACTTGCAGATCAGTTCTGTCACTCAGTATGCAGCCCACCTGAGATTAAACTTAAGATAGGGTAATCTTTTTTCAGCCTCACAAATTTTGATGAGGGAATGAATTTCGTTTAATGTCTCTTGTTGAAATGAAGGCAGTGAGCAGACACAGCATTCAGTAGTAAAGTGTCCTTCTGGCATGTCCCTCTTTCTACTTGCAGATCAGTTCTGTCACTCAGTATGCAGCCCACCTGAGATTAAACTTAAGATAGGGTAATCTTTTTTCAGCCTCACAAATTTGGCAGTTTACCATCCCATATGCACTTTCCACATGTTTACAGGCCAGCACTATAGAGCGGACTAGTACCTTTTTTACATGTCTGTTTTGGGAGTGGTGTAGGCTCTTTTCACCAAAGCGGTTTATGCATTGACAAGTTTCTTGGTCTAGAGTTGTTAGAAGTTTAAGTTTGGTCTCCTTTTCACCAATAACTGCTTAGTAAATTGAAACATCTTGTGTCCGCAGAGCGCGGGTTCTGCAGTCATTTATTTATGCTGCTGTCATGCCTGGGGCTTCAACATTATTTTAATATATAATGAGTTTAAAAGATGCACAACTACTGACTGCATGTTTTATTCATTCTTAGATTGCAAGAGCGCCTTGTTTTCCTTTTGATGCCTACCCTATTTGCATATGCTACTTGTGTGCTTCTGCAGTCACTTAGTATTTGAATGTATATGCCCTCATCAGCTATAAAGCATTAATGTTTTGCACTTGTATAGCCTTTCATCCAAGGAGCTCAAAGTCTTTTGCTGACAATGATTAAGAATTACAGTCCCCTTTGAAGTGGGTAAATGCTACTACCTTCACGTTGCTGACTGGCGGAGTGAGGTGACTTTTCCCTGCATCCGACACGAAAGAAGAGTCAGTGCTTAAATTCCTGGAGCATCCTCTCCAAGAAACGCTTTGCGCAGCCGTTTACACTCACTACACTGATTGCTCCGCAGCTTTGCCAATAGCCTTAAACATTTGTAGGGCTGTAGTTCCCCCTATTCATCAGGCTCGGTTATTTTCCGCTCTGCCTCGTCTAAGGCCTTTGAGCTGGGGCGGGCGGGCGGGAGGGATCCACGCTCCGTGCAGAGCTGGATCCCGCTGGGGAACGCAGGGGCCTGCCCCGCACCCCACCACGTGCCAGTCCGACGCTCTGTTTTCACAACAAACCAGCGGAGCCCAGGTGAGCCAC
>NW_010389245.1:0-9667 GCF_000710305.1 Buceros rhinoceros silvestris
CGAGGGGGCAGCGGGGGGAGGGGAAAGGCTGACTTGACTCCATGGCCGGTCCTGACCAACCGTCGCGGAGAGCAGCCATCGGCGCCGGTGCACGTCACGGCGAAAGGGAGGGAAGAGTGCTCAAGTACCCTTTCCCACAGAGCCATAAGGAAAGGGCACTTGCGATGCCCCCAGGTTGAAACCCCATTTATTAGTGAGGAAAAGAAGTCCCGTATCGAACGAACAAACCCGCCTGGGCGCTGGGAGCAGGCCAGTCTGTCTGCTGGCTCCGTCTCATCAGCAGCAAAGCTCGCTGTACCTGATTGCAGGGCAGGAGGAGCAGGGAATTCAGATTTCAGACTTGCATGACCGCATATTAAGCAGCAAGAAACAGGACCAGTGTCAGTGTTCAGTGCCAAACTTTGGGTCTTGTAAAGTCAGTAATCAAAATACTCCTTCCCTAAAGGTCTGGCAGAAGCAGAGCACTAAGTTCAATGGAGGTCTACAGATAACATTATTTCAAAAAGTAAAAAAATCAAATTACCTTTGGTGCAGACAGTCACAAACCCCCTGGGGAGGTTTAGAACACCCCTATGCAGAACAGCCCAGACACATCACAGTCCAGCATGAAGCACAACAAAATGCCCTTTCTCAAGCCTGTAGCAAAAAGAAAGAAAACTAAGGGGGGGGGAGGGAATCATCACATGCTTTTCCACTTTAGCTATAGTTTCACAAGTGAGAGAAAAAAAGACAGACTAAGGACAATCTATATATCAAGAAGCTAGTACTGAAAGAACCAAATTATTAAAGGAAAGGAAGAAATCCTAACTCAGTCATATGTGGTATGAAGTTTGCAGGCAAGAAGTTGTCCAGGCAAGCTAGAAGAATACAGTTGGGCAGTCCATCATTGCTTGAATCATGGCAGGTACAACACATAATGGAATCTCTTTATTAAAAGAAAAAAAACACACACACAACAAAAAAAAAACAAACAAAAAAAAAGTGAGATGTTGAAATATGTAAGAGTAAATGAAAACTTGTGAAAAAGCTGCAGTGGCAGTGGAAATCATCGTGCAGGAAAGCCTGAGGCATCTGCGTTTTCCAGCACAGGTATGGGCCTAACTCTGAAGGAAACTGGCAAGCTTGCAGCCAAAAAAGGAAGCAGTGAGTTATCTTAAGGAGATGCCTGACTTACTATGTTCCCCTTGTCTACATAGCCAAGTGACATATGTAATTTGATAAAAATACTTTTACAGCACAAGACTCCAAAGGGATTTTGTAAAGCACAGGCTTCCTTTTACCAATGTCCATGCTGTAATTTGCTCCTCCACCCTGCAAAATGCCCGGTGTCCTCTGTAACCTCATTACGTTATCCCCCTTCCACCTACCATGTGTTCTCTCTTCTCCACAGTGCTTCCAGCTCACTGCAATACCTCAGCTCCACTGCCCGCTGGTCCTTTGTATCCTCCATGATACCTTCAGCGCTCCCTGTCCTAGTAAACTATAGCATTATCTTCACCATAGCCCAAATTTCCCCTGTCACAATACTTCTGACTCCCCTATTTCTGTCTCACCTTCCAGCTGGACAAGTAGCAACACAAGCAACAGCCTGAACAGAAGCTACAAAAATGCTCACATTTTAAGAAGGGCTTTGATTCAGACTGTCCAACCCGTTCTTGCCTCTCAGATGCTGGATGTGACGAACAAACAGTTTTGGAGTATGCACGTTGTATATTTAACGTTGTGTTTTAACACTCTGTACAAGCTCACAGATAAAAAGGAATACACAACAGTGGCTGATTTTGCCCCTTTGCCACACACGCACAACCCTTGAACGTATTTGCACAAAATAAATACAGGCCCACTGAGTCATCTTACTGAAGAAGAATAGCAGACAACTGTTACACACGATGCTGTACACAGGCAGAAACGAGGACTTGAAGCGATAAGGAAGTGGATAACGTTAGGCTATAAGCAAAGAGAAATGAATCCTATTGTCGGGATCCCTATAAGTTGACCCCAAACAAGCTCACAAACTGAGCTTATATATCTCTTTAAAATCACGTTACCTTTGTATCTGTGGTAATTCAGTAGCCAAAGAAACTTCTTCTCCATGCTGATACCAGGAACTGAAAAATCTTCCCTGACAGAATCAGGGAGAATCCTGCTTCCATGCTCTAAATATTATAGACAGCTCAGATAAAATATTTTACTTCTCTGTGTTTGCCATTGGTACATAAAGACTTAGCTGGCTGCATTTCCCTGTCTGAAGCTTTTCTCATCTGCAGAAAATTGACCCTTAACTAGTCATTTAAAAAAATAATCAATTTATCAATTCTCTTCCCAGCATTTGCTACTGTAGAGTTACTCTCAGCAGATTACCCTTCTCAATTTGCAGTTGCATTCTTTTAGGACAATTGTGGACCACCTATCTCCTTTATGTCCAGGGAACAAAACAAGGTATCTAACTATAACCCAGTTATACATTCACAAAACCAAGCTACACATAAATTTCGAATCCCTTTTTGCACACCCAAATTCGCAGTCAGAGCCCATCACTCTTTAATTTCATTTGACCCAGCATAAATTCACCCTCTTATATAACGTGATGGTTGTCCCCCACATCCTAACTTCATATGTTTCTTGCAACCTCTCCCTGTGCTAGCACTGGTGCTCACAAGGATGCTATTGTAACACAGTTGTTGAGGAAAAAAAAATACACTGTAATGATTCCCATTTCTATATTATGAAAAACAAGAGGCCCAGAAGTCGTGACACTTGGAAATTTTTTGCCCAGGACCATAACCTGACCAGAAAGCATCCCAATGCAAAAGTGTGACTGGGGCACAGAGGCATGCTAGATGGCTTTAGGAGCACATGCTTACTCATGGCTACACTTCCAGGCTGTTTACTAGGATGACCTGGCTTTACCAAGAGCATGGATGTCTCCAGGAAGGCTGTCGCAAAATTCAACCATAACCAGCCTTTCCTTTAAAACATACTCGAGTACCACCAACTTCTGCACTTAAGCATCAAAGAAAGTACCAAGATTCCTACAGAATCAATTAGCAACAAACCAGGCCAACATTAAAACCAAAACAGCAAAGAAACCCCTAGTAATTAAAAACACGCACCCACCCACCCAACCAAAAAACCCACAACCCATAAACAGCAGCTTCTTACTCTCTGTGCCATGGAATAATCAAGCTTCATGACATGAGAATATACAAATTGTTTCTTGAGGCTCACGGTGCTGTCCAGCTACTCTTCTGTTTTCCCGCCAGGCCTTTTCTGTTGAAGCTCTCTGACAGTGCTTTCATCTACCAGTGTGCTGGTTTATTTTCTGCTGTCTCCTGTTTTCTTGACACAAGGCTAAAAGCTTTTTGCTTCCTCTGTAATAAACATCTGTGTCCAAATCTACGTGCTGTATAGTCCAACAATGTAAATGAAAGCAATGATTCAAAACTCACATGAATATGTATTTTTAAAGATGTTAAACACATTATAAGAAACAGCCAAAGAATGTGCATTGCTTTTTCAATATCTCCGTTGTTTAAATGAAACCACAGCAGCAGCACATCACATGTGTGCGTCCATGTGTGTATTACAGATAACATGTGCAGGCAACATGAGGTTTGCAGCTGCTAGCAGTCTGATCAAAAAACCTAGGAGAAGCGAAATGCTGCTTTTTAAGCTGTGGATGAGTCTGTTAACCACAATATCTTTTCCAACTTTTCTTCATCCAAGCCATATGGGTTTATATTATCAGCTCTTCAGAGGATTCTTGGGTCTAAATTAGACTACAAAGAAGGTCATTTTCTGTGACTCATTTGTGCCAAGCAAGGAAATCATTTCCTCTCTTGATCTACATGATAGCTTTCTCTTGGGAGGAAACAGAATATAAGAAGCTTTCTAATCTCCTTTTGCATTACGCAAGGAACTAACAAAATATGAACCTGCTGTCCCCTGGATACCACAAAGCTGCTACCTATATTTATGTGAAGGAACAACATCTTTAAGACAAATCTGAGGAAAAAATCACTGTAACACAAAGTAAGAGTATGATCTGATGGCTAGCAAGATATTATTATTGAATTTTAGGAAGACATAGATAGTTTCCACTAATAATATCTATACCAGGCCTAAAGGCAGCTACTATCCATATAGAGGTGCTGCGTGCTATGACTACTCTGACTTTG
Source organism: Buceros rhinoceros silvestris (assembly GCF_000710305.1). Taxonomy (NCBI): domain Eukaryota; kingdom Metazoa; phylum Chordata; class Aves; order Bucerotiformes; family Bucerotidae; genus Buceros; species Buceros rhinoceros. The sequence continues at coordinate 4,179 of NW_010389245.1, forward strand.
GGTGACCCAGTAAACACTTACTCCTGGCAAAGTGAGTGGGGAAGCAAAGATGTCTTTGGTAGTGCCTCTGAATCTCGCTTCCTGACTGAGTGATAAATTCAGCCCTTGCAGTTATACCTTTCACAGTAAGAAAGGTATCCTCTTTCTTTTTTCTCCCAAAGTCCTAGAACCAACCAGCTGGTCAGGAAAGGTCTCCCCCATTCTCCATGCATAGGGAAGTGTGGCAGAAATACAATGAACCTATGTAAACCTATGTAAATAGGAAATTAAGAATGAGTCTGTGATTACCTGCATCTCCGAAGGCTAAGCGTTTGCATCTGACATTACTCCAGAGGAATGAAGAAACAGTAATGAAATCGCTCGTGTGATTAGTCTGGCAGAGAAACACTTTGGCCATTACACTAAATGAAAGGAGGAAGAAAACAATGACAAAAAGAAGGTTTTAATTACCCAAATGCCTCCAACAGTGACAGGTTTCACAAAAATACAGAAGTGACAAGTTTAATTGAAGAAGAAACAGGGAAAAGAGTGGACACTACTGAGATGGCTGTTACTGAAAGGGGGAGGGGTACATGTACCAGTATATACATGTATGGTGCACTCACACGCTGCATAAAAATAGATCTGTGCATCAGAAGCAGGAAAACTGCACTGCAGTTACCACACTTCAAGAAAGCAAAGATCTCCACTGTGATCCCTTAGTACAGGAGGAAAAGCATGTCTACCTGCTGTTCTTACTACTTGTCTTTTCAAAAAATCTCACATTTTTGCTGGTTGTTGCTGGAACAGTGGGCCAGGAAGAGGCCAGAAGGGGGAAAAGAAAAATGGCTTTAATTACAGGAAAAAGGGGCCACTGAGAACTGGTTGTTACAATAGCTGAGACAATACAACCAATTTTCATGTTGTATGTTTTTTTAATCTATTTTTTAAAGAAGAACACTTTGTTCCTTTAATTCTTGTTCATCACCTCTGAAAATCTGTCAGTCTAGTGTCCTCCTAAAACAATAACTACATCAAAATTTAAGTCATGTCAGTAAGCAAGTACAAAACATTCAGGATACCGATGAAGTTTACCAACATGAAATACCCTCTGGTTAAACTCGTAGAAGCATTGTGTTCTTGTGTTCTGGGTCATATCTGCTTTCCTATTAAGAAACAAATCCCCTTTGTCTTTCCATAAAAGATTATAATTAATAAAACTACATTAAGATCTTACAGGAAAAAAACCAACAAAACAGTGATTATGTACAAGAAGAAAATCTGGTGAATTTTACTGCAGTTTAATGTGTATGCATCCATTCTCATCTCTCCCACATTAGCCTTCTGCAGAACTGCTGTAATGAAATGAAAACAGCAAATTATTTTTTTTTAAATACTGGGTACTGCTGTTTACAATAAATATGTGGTTATGCAAGCAGGCATATAAGTCGTATATTCTTTGCTTTTACATCATCAGCTCATTATGTAGCCTTCTCTGTTCTTTATGAGAATTAATTTGACAGCACAGGACTCCATCCTTACTCTCCAACTCTAAGGCAAAGCTTCAAAACATGAGCACCAATGGTGTCTCTTCTGAGGGGACTGCAAGAAGAGTTCTTACCTCATCATCTCCCTCATATCCACCTCAGCGGCTTGTTCAGTCCCCCAAATGGAAGCCTACTACCAACTTGGCATATAAAATATATAATCTTGTTGGGATTACACTACCAACATCTACCCTAAAAAGCCCATAAAGCAAACACTTCTGTGTCTCCCAGACATGTCCCAGTCTTGTGCCACAAGCAAGATCTATATGCCAGATGCTATAAAGTTTACACTGACTTTGAGAAGCTTTCCATAATTCATCCATGACCAGTGCTGTAAGTGACACAGCTATCCCACAAGCAGCTATAAACCTTGAACAGACTTTTCCATGTAGTCACACGCTTACTAGAGGTCAGACCCTGTGGTCTTTGATTTGCTCAAAAATCCCATTGAAGCAAATGCTGGCGGGTCAGCTTGCAAATGCCACCCTCTCTCTGCATGGTGAATAGCTCCTATTGAACCCACTGGGATAACTCATGTGTGTGAGTAACTACAAAGGAGAGCAAAAGGAGCAAAATCCGGTCCTCATTAGGGGCTGCTAATCTGACAAAAAACCGCCCTCGGTCACTAGTACCACTCAAGCAAAGCAGCTCTGCTGTCAAGATGCTACCTAGGAAAGGCAATGCGGCACAATTTGGTACCCTTTTTTTCGTATTTCATTCTTTAAAGCATCGGCTAATTATCCAGGCATGACTGCATGGAGAAACCCTCTCTCATCACAGTACATGAGAAAAGATAATCTTATACCATGAAACACAATTAGGCAGATGGTTATTTGGAGGTTTTTGGAAGAGATGCAATTTCCCTGATCTGGGAGATAAAAAAAATCAAAGCTGAATTAAAAAAAAAAAAAAAACATACCACACTTAATTCCTAAGTATTTAATTACATATTATCATGGGTAGCTACTAATCGCCTCTAATTATGCAATCTGATTTTATTGCTGTTGGAAACACATTTATAGCCACTATATAATGTGTATATTTAAGTCAATATCTGAATAAAAAGTCTGAAAAACACAACATGTGTACCCATATTTGGTTACTAGCATGATTATCATCTGCCACCTGCTGGAAATAGCTGTGATATCTCAACTAAGTACCACAGATGGAAGGTCTGGTCACTCATCGAACAAGCACAAATGTCAAAGAGCAAAATATGGTCCTTGCACCCAAGAGCTTATTCCTTTCAGCCAGTGGGAAAGTTTAATTTGCATATGGGAATATTTATGTGCATTCGTAGAGTAGCCATAACATGACATTGTTTAAACAAGCAGAAATTTAATTTGCTATTGAAAATAATGTTATCTGCCTGTGTTAGACCAGAAGGCAAGATATATAATCTGAAACTAATGCTCCTGGCTAATACCACCTCAAGGTGGCATAGCACTCTTGCCACTCTGCTAGAAATGGCACAATTGCAAGATTTCTTCCTTTACCCAACATAAATATAGACTAGCATTGTCTCTGAGCCTCATTTGAAGAGATTGACAATTCTGGCTGTGTGGTGGCCCACAAAATCCTTAAGAACAAAACCTGCCTGTCCAAGACATCTGCTTCACTTACACACACAAAAAAAAACCAAACCAAAAAAACCACCAAAAAACAACAACAAAAAAAAAAAGTGAGAGAGTTTGTATGAGGTATTCCTCAGAGCACCAGGACCTTGTAACTTGCTGCCTCTGTGCCAGCAAACCAGACCAAGTGATCCAAAGGGTAGATCCAAAGGCAGCACTGCAAGACTCACTTTCTTCTCGCTTGTGTGGAACATGCGGAATAGCAGCAAGATGCACCGGTAAGACTAGCAGTTCTTGTCAGCATGCTGGCTTATTGCATCTGACTGGCTGATGAAAGGACTTGGTGTAATTTTGCAGGTGGTAGGTGTCCCCAAGCCAGTGGGGAGAGAGACAGGTACAACTAGATGAGAGTTTCAGACTTTTTTTTTTTTTTTTAAAATCATATGCAGGCCCTTAAGCAGCTGAAGTTCTTGTGCCCAACAGGTTTAGAAGAACAGCCAAGGGTTCACTTCTAGACAGTGCTTGCATTCAGGGAAACAGTGCCTTTCTCTGGGTGCCTTTCAATTACTTCTGCGATCAAAGAAGAAGAATCAAAAATGAAGGTGGGAATACAAGTGATTCTTGAAGGTTATCCGGGTCTGTGGGATAGAATGGAGAAAGAAAGAGAAAAAGAGAACATACATCCAAAGACCTAATAAAATTATAACTATTTCCTCATTTTCTCCACTCACTTGTTCTATCCATTATAAAAAAATGAGATGTTTATAGCAGTAAGGAGTAATATCAGCCCTGAAAGCAATATAACAAATCTAAACCACGGAGCAACACATTAGCAAGGATTAACATTGGCATCTGCTATCACATGCCTCCTGCGGAGTGGAAGGGACTGCCCTGCCTGAGGTGTGCACCACCGGGCAGAGGCAGGTACCTCCAACTGCCGTGTACAGCATTCACACAGGGCATACCAACCACAGCCCCTTCCTGTAACACCTGTGCACCATAATGCACCCACCTACAAATGCACAAAACAACGTTTCAGTTGACATTTGCTTTTAGCCAAACACTTTTGCCACTTTACAGTGCTTTTTCCATTCTTAGGAGGTTCATATGCTTCAGACCCCTCCAAGTTTTATCCTCTGTGCTGCTCTTTGGAGGCTACCACCTCTTTTCCAGCAATGTCTCTGCACTGGGAAGTTGTCTGCCCACCAGCTGCAAATTTACCTATGCCTTGTGCTGATGAGTAGGCTGGGGTTTGCTCTTGTAAAGCCTGACAAGGGTTTGATGCAAAGAGAAGACCCACGAATTAGAAGACTGCCTGCACACAGCAGAAATCTTATCACCCTTGCTGCAGCCATTGCTGCAGTGACATTTGTATCCAGGTGGGCATATGGCTGAATGCAGTCGCTTGCCTTGGAGTGGATGGGCCTGCCTGGCCAATTCATCCAGCTCTGTCCCATGATGTGCTGGCCTCTAGCTATGGACCAGCTTTTCAGCAGCAACAGCCTGCACCCAGTTACAATCTCCAGGGCCTTCTGGGTTTACCCAGAAAGCACTCCCCTCCTCAGGCAAAGGTGGGGGGCACAGTGCATACTCCAGAGCACCCACACCAGCCTTCTTCAGAAAGCTAAGGACTATGGCACAAGCAAACTGACCTCAATGCAGAAGCTCAGTCAGTCATCCAGCTGTCCTTTCTTCTCCATCTGTGCCCTCCTCCCATGTTAAAACCACCGAGAAAATAAGTTATCAGCATTTTCACTGTAGATCAAGGAAATCCTGGATCTTACCAAACATTGTCCAAAAGATTTAAAACTGCGTCTGCAGATATAAACACATGTATATGTAAATACAACTCCATATAATTACGGCAATATTTTTTCCCTTCCTCTTTTCCTCCCCCTCCCCTTCTCTCAATTTCTCAAACAATAAGTGGGAAACGACTTTTTTTTCCTATCCAAAAATTAATTCCTACTCAAAGCTTCCATGAAGGGTCAAGTCTAAAGGAAGCATCTGGTAAATCTGCTTTTACATTGCAGTGGGAGCCATAGCCCTCATGTCCCCACCCTTTGCACCACTCAGTGCAGCAAGTGCTCATGCTACACTGGGAAGTGCTTGCTCTGCTGCACACAGATGCACGAAGACACACTCTGCGTGACTGCCCGCAGCCCTTAGATGGAAGCAGCTAGGTATGCTGCATGCACAGACAGAGCAGGTCTCACTCACCCCAGCAGGTTCTCCAGTTGCTTTTTTTATCCCCATAACTACAGATGGACTCTTCAGCTACTGGGTCTGGTGATTTGCTTGTGAGTCATATGATAAGCGTGTGTGCTTGCAGGGTCACAGTTACAGCAGTGGACCCTATCATTGAACTGACCAAAAAAAAAAAAAAAAA